>NC_089750.1:66024706-66039706 GCF_040412425.1 Macrobrachium rosenbergii
TTTTGCATAAACTCATTTGCATTATTGTTCCGCTAGCATTAAGGAAATTAATAAATTATGTCCAAACCAGTTTTAGCGCATAATCAATACCAAATATTTCCGCTAACCAAAATCACCCATCTAACCTCATGAATTATTACCTAAAATCACCATAAAACAATAATAACTAAATTGCATATAATTCCCAAGGGGGAAAACTATAGCCAACAGCCTAAAAACTGCTGTATTAAGTACTTACACAACTATAAGCGTTTCAGCTATCACCTGTCAGGTGATTAGGGTACAGTCGTGTGTCAGTGGACCCAGGGGGTCGGGGTGGGGGTGGATAGGTCCGGTAGCGGAGTGGGGGTAGAGTGACGGGATCTTCCTTTCTCGGTCTGTAGGTCTTCAGGGCTCCCGTCGTGGAGCGCTCACGCACGCATACCTGTAACCAGCTGCCAGGATTAAAACTATTGATTCCTTTTTTTTTTTTTTTTTTTTTTGTCCTTGTACGTCTTTCATTTTTTCGTTCCATTTGAAATTCTCATGTCTTTTATTTTACAGTATGTCAATTCTTTACCTGTTTTCTCACCTTTCCATTTGTCTATTTCCTTTTGAAATTCTTATATCTTTTATTTTCTATTTTCTTTCGTCTGTTACTGCTTTTTTTTCGATTATTATTTGAGTGTTAACATGAATAGTTAACTTAATCTTATCTAAATCGTTATTTAACGAGAGAATTTTAATTGCTCTATTTAGGAGTTAAGAGGGCATTGTGGCTATTGCAATTAAATGTTCAGTAATATTTGACTATGCCATAAAGTTCAAGAACTTTTACATAAAAGATTCAGTCTTTGTATTTCATCCTCGACCCCAAATGTCTTCCTTTCAATATAACACGGCATTAAATAGTCTTATAACAAAGCAACTGTTTCTGCTTGCCCTAGAACCATGGGAGTGATTGCGAAGTAAAACCGCACGTTAATGGCGCTATGCATGAAAAGGGTTAGACGTGCTGTTTAGTCCTCGCAATTGTACAAAGCTACCTTGTTGTTGATGAGGAATTAGTAGATTCATGTGGCAATGACAATCTTTGTGTACCTTGAAGATACCTATCTGAGTGATTGGCTTTTTGGGCAAAAACACATTCTCTCTCTCTCTCTCTCTCTCTCTCTCTCTCTCTCTCTCTCTCGGAAATGGCAGATTAGCTCAATTCCATCCATCTTGTTCTGAGAGTTTTCTGTTTCTCTTCCGAACAGTTGTTGCAACATCCAAATGGTCTTTCTTGTCCCATATAATCATTTCCACTGTTTGCTGGCTTACAGAAAACAAATTACGTAGTTATTATTGTTGTATCTGTCGTTGTTGCTCTTGTTATGGCATTATGATAATGACGATGATGACAGTAGTGAGAACAATAATTATTACTATTAGTATTAGTAAGATTAGAGGTAACGGAGATGTGTCAAGACTTCGCATTAACAAACACAAAAGTAGCAACTACAACATCACCTGTATCAAAGATTCCATTTTCAATATCACATTCATTGGCATTACCATTGTATTAAGAGTATCATTATCACCACCCATTATTATTACCATTGCAACTGTCATCATCTTCATCAGCAAGGACAGAAATCACCAACATCACCGTGGTTTTCAAAAGTATCGATATCAAGTAATATCATCAGGACCGTCATATTATGTGTATCATTATCATCAATTAAACCGAAAAAAAACAACGTTGATGAGAACGGCAACATAAAATCACCCACGTCTACAACAGCAGAAATAGAAGAAGAAGAAAAAAAAAACATTTGTAGCAGTGCCAGACAATTCTATCTCGTGTGATAAGGAGGGCCTTTTAAAAACTGGGGAAGGGGTCGCTGAATGGCTGAGTCACGGCTCATGAACTAGCTTATCATTATGGCGATGTTGGGGAGAGAAATCAAGTATAAAGAGAGCCTTTATAGGAGGATGGTGTGCACGACCTGACTTTCGAAGTTGGAATGGTTTTCTTGTGATTTATTTTAATCACCTGTTGTATATGACGTTAGACTTATTTAAACCATTTTGGAGTGTTCATGTGCTCAGCGTATGTAACACACGTTCATACCGGAATGGGGTTTACAAAGCGTGATGAACAGCGCATTTCCCCTGGTAACCAGTTGTCTCGGCTCCAGAAAGGGTACCTAATAGCTAATTTTAGTTGCAAAATTTAAGTAGCTTATCCTGACGATAAGCATTTTTCGTTTTCCCGGGCAAGGGTTGAAAAAAAAAGAGGTAAAAATGACAAGATTAAAGGAATTTAACATTTATGTAAACCATTTTTTACTCATTTTTTTTTTTGTGATTACACGCAATGAAGAGGAACGCCAGAGAGTTTTGTGGCAATTCGTTAGGCCTATATTAATAAAATGGGAGAAGTGAGGAAGGTAACAGCTTTGTTTTCCAGGCTTTAGCCATTATCTTGACATGTGCTAATGGACTAGTTTAATGTCTGACGGAAGCTCATTATACCATCATTGCATTGATTCAACTTCAGTTCCTGTTAACACATCATCCGCAAACTGGCGTAACTAAGATGCTAATCGTTGCAGCTATATGCGACTTTAGTTTTGCCACCAGTATTGGCTACTTGGTGCACATTCTGGCAACAAGATACAGAGAATTACCTGAGAAAATGTGCTCCATGCTACCTTAAGGAACGTAAGAGTTCCCCTTTGAAGTGAAGCTTATGGAAAATGCTCAAACAAGAAATCTTACGGAGGTAGCCTGAATCGTAGATATCATTAAAGAAAAACTGGTGCTACTTTGGCTTGTTATCTACTCGTCACCTACTCCGAGGTGCTAGTCCTAAACATGATGGAAGTTCCTTGGGACGACGTGTTTAGTACTAGCCCCTCGGGGATCAAAGTATTATATACACCCATTTATATATTGTGTGATCGACAAATTATATTAATAAACGATATCTTCGTTACATTTCCCATACGGTGTTTAGTACTAGCACTTCGGAGTAGGTGACGCGTTGATAACAAGCCAAAGTAGCGCCGAAAAACTAAACCTAGCGCAAGCATTTATGCCTGACGATGAGATCGCGGGGTGTGCTCCTTACATGCAAACCCCTGAACAGTATTCCAATAACGGTGGAACTAAAATATCTAAAGCAGATATTATTACTGCTGAGCAAACCTCTCCAGCATTACCCTGCTTTTTATGAAAAGTAAGGTCACGCCAAATGTTATCAAGGTGAGTCACTACAGTAAAAAAAAAAAAAAAAAAAACAGTAAATTGGAAGGAAAGACTCCTGGTATGAGGTTGAATTATCAGTAAATCTTCGGATTCGACTCGGTTTAGACTCATACTTAACTGGCTGACCACACCACTTATTGTAGTAGTTGCTCTCTAGATGTCAATTACATCCGAAAATAACCTGTGTTGATTTTCGTGATGTTATTTAAATCTCTTTTTACTAGCTCAACATTTTTCACCTAGGCTAAATAACATGGTACTTAGATGACAGTGGTCTGCTTCAATATGCTCATGAGCGTATATATTGCATATTCCCATCAACCTTGCTTGTTTTTCTATTCGTGGAAAAATCATTCTGGAAAGTTATATGTTCCTAATAAACTATAGTCAGTTTTTTGGAACTAACGGTTAATATCCCTAGCCAATATCATAAAAATTCTATCTGGTCCCTGATAGGCCGATGGATTTGAATTGCAACCTCTGGTTGCTGCTGGGCAGCGTGAACTTCCACCAGTCACGATTAGTTTAAATGATATCGGCTGTGGATGATTACTGTCTATTCCAGAAAAAAAAAACGACTATAATCACTACTGGAATCTATCCAATTAGCATTCCGCTCACGGAACCAACGACCGAATGTCATACTCTCTCGAGGATTCCACCTCACGTAGAGCCAGTACCTTCCCTAAGGTAGAATTAAAAATGCGCGAATTAAACCAAGGCTTCTTGCACGCAAACCGGCCATTCAAAGGTCTTATTGCAAGGGCGCGAATGATCTCGCCCTGAAGATCTACTGTTATTGTTCAGAAGCGCTCACTGGCATTCTTTTGTTTTTGAACGTTCCTCCTCGTTACCTCAAGTTGCGTAATAAGGTTTCGTGATGTCTAACTGCTGACGTAATTCCTCACATGAAAAAGAATGCGAGGAACAAAGGAATAAATATTTGCAACAGGCTTTTCGCACTTGTTTCAGCGTGCTTGCGTGCTTCCAGATGACACCGTTCGAAATATTTATGGGATCAGGAGTAATTTTGGGCTATAAAGACACTGTAAGTCTAGGGATTATAAGAGCATTTTCTGGATTGGTCTCCTTGAAATTGCGTCGTTAATTTTCATAAGTTTAACCTACATTATATATATATATATATATATATATATATATATATATATATATATATATATATATATATATATATATATATATATATATATATATATATATATATATATATAATAATATATATATATATATATATATATATATATATATATATATATACACACACACAGCATTATGGTAACTGAAGATATTCGAAAGTAAAACAAGTATACATTCTTAACGTTCCTGACTTTTGCATTTTTCATTGCCGGTTGACTTGGCGGAAGCGTGATTTTGTCTAATAAACGGAATAAAATTAGCGATTTTTTTTTCTCTACGTCCATGTTTTTGTTAATGTTTTTGTCATTAGCGTGGAATGTCTTTTACGAACATCTGACTGTCTGAAAATTTGTTTATGTTTACCTGACTTATATCTTTACTCTGCCTCTCTGTTTGACTTTTGGAAGCCAATCTGTTTTTGTGACTATTTTATGTAGAGTAATTTAATTTCATGTTTGTTTTCTAACAGTTGTCCAACTTGTTCAAACTGTATCCTCTCCCTCTGACTTGATCCTTTTCTTACAACTCGATCCTCTTTCGCAAACTTGATCATCTCCTTCAAACTTAATCTTCATGTCTCAAGTTAGTCATTTCTTTTAAGCTCTATTTTCTTCCTCGAACATTATCCTCTCCTTTACACTTTACCCTCGCTCAATTCTTATCCTCTCTCAAAGTTATCCTCTCGAATCTCACTTTCTCTCAAGCCTTATCCCCTCTCAAACCTTATCCTCTCTCAAACCTTATCCTCTCTCAAATCTTACCTTCTTTCGAACCTTATCTTCTCTCAAACCTTACCCTCTCTCAAACCTTACCCTCTCTCAAACCTTATCCTCTCTCAGATCTTACCTTCTCTCAAACCTTATCCTCTCTCAAACCTTACCCTCTCTCAAACCTTATCCTCTCTCATACCTTATCCTCTCTCAAACCTTATCCTCTCTCAGACCTTATCCTCTCTCAGATCTTACCTTCTCTCAAACCTTATCCTCAAACCTTACCCTCTCTCAAACCTTATCCTCTCTCAAACCTTGCCCTCTCTCAAAACTTATCCTCTCTCAAACATTACCCTCTCTCAAACCTAATCCTCTCTCAAACCTTATCCTCAGACCTTACCCTCTCTCAAACCTTATCCTCTCTCAAACATTACCCTCTCTCAAACCTCATCCTCACTCAGACTTTACCCTCTCACAAACCTTATCCTCAAACCTCACCCTCTCTCAAACCTTATCCTCTTTCAAATCTTGCCCTCTCTCCAACCTTATCCTCCCTCAAACCTTATCCTCTCTCAAACCTTGCCCTCTCTCAAACCTTGCCCTCTTTCAAACCTTATCCTCAAACCGTACCCTCTCTCAGACCTTACCCTCTCTCAAACCTTACCCTCTCTCAAACTTTATCCTCTCTCAAACCTTGCCCTCTCTCAAACCTTATCCTCTCTCAAACCTTACCCTCTCTCAAACCTTATCCTCCCTCAAACCTTATCCTCTCTCAAACCTTGCCCTCTCTCAAACCTTATCCTCAAACCTTACCCTCTCTCAGACCTTACCCTCTCTCAAACCTTACCCTCTCTCAAACCTTATCCTTTCTGAAACCTTGCCCTCTCTCAAACCTTATCCTCTCTCAAACCTTGCCCTCTCTCAAACCTTATCCTCAAACCTTACCCTCTCTCAAACCTTATCCTCTCTCAAACCTTACCCTCTCTCAAACCTTATCCTCTCTTAAACCTTGCCCTCTCTCAAACCTTATCCTCTCTCAAACCTTGCCCTCTCTCAAACCTTATCCTCTCTCACACCTTGCCTTCTCTCAAACCTTATCCTCTCTCAAACCTTGCCCTCTCTCAAACCTTATCCTCTCTCAAACCTTATCCTCCCTCAAACCTTGCCCTCTCTCAAACCTTATCCTCTCTCAAACCTTGCCCTCTCTCAAACCTCACCCTCTCTCAAACCTTATCCTCTCTCAAAACTTGCCCTCTCTCAAACCTTATCCTCTCTCAAACCTTATCCTCTCCCAAACCTTGTCCTCTCTCAAACCTTATCCTCAAACCTTACCCTCTCTCAGACCTTACCCTCTCTCAAACCTTACCCTCTCTCAAACCTTATCCTCTCTCAAACCTTGCCCTCTCTCAAACCTTATCCTCTCTCAAACCTTACCCTCTCTCAAACCTCACCCTCTCTCAAACCTTATCCTCTCTCAAATCTTACACTCTCTCAAACTTTATCCTCTCTCAAACCTTATCTTCTCTCAAACCTTACCCTCTCTCAAACCTTATCCTCAAACCTTACCCTCTCTCAAACCTCATCCTCTCTCAAACCTTACTCTCTCTCAAACCTTATCCTCTCTCAAACCTTATCCTCTCTCAAACCTTATCCTCAAACCTTATCCTCTCTCAAACCTTATCCTCTCTCAGACCTTATTCTCTCTCAAACCTTACCCTCTCTCAAACCTTATTCTCTCTCAACCCTTATTCTCTCTCAAACCTTATCCTCTCCCTCAAGATTTTTCCTTCCTTCTCAACGTTTCCCTCAAACTTCATTCTGTCGCACAAGCATTCTTTTTCCTCTCTCTCAAATTATATATTCTCGCTCGAACTTTATCTTCTACCTCAAAGATTGTCTATACCCTCCCGTCAATTTATATTACTTTATCCAGTCGCATAGCAAAAACTTTATCTTCTCACTCGAACTTAATCTTCATCCTCCCTTCAAATTATTTTACTTGCTCTCTCAAACTTTCTTTATCTCCCCCAAATTTTATCCTCTCATTTGAAACTATCCTCTACGTCAAACTTTATCCTCTCTCTCAGATTTTATCCTCTCTCACATTTTCTTTAAACAATCCTCTACCTAAAACTTTATCCTCTCTCTCACATTTTTTTTAATATCCTTTACCTCAAACTTTATCCTCTCTCTCATATTTTTTTTAATTATTCTGTACCTCAAACTTTATCCTCTTTCTCTCTCTCTCATATTTTTAAAATTATCCTCTACCTCAAACTTTATCCTCTCTCTCTCTCACATTTCATCCTCTCTCACACTTTCTTTAAACGATCCTCTACCTAAAAATTTATCCTCTCTCTCAATTTAAAAAAAAAATATCCTCTACCTCAAACTTTATCCTGTCTCTCTCATATTTTTTTTTAAATTATCCTCTACCTCAAACTTTATCATGTCTCTCAGATTTTACCTTCTCTCACGTTTTCTTTAAACGATCCTCTACCTAAAACTCTATCCTCTCTCTCACATATTTTTTAAATATCCTCTAGCTCAAACTTTATCCTCTCTCTCTCATATTTTTTTAAAAAATATCCTCTACCTCAAGCTTTATCCTCTCTCTCTCTCATATTTTTTTAAAATTATCCTCTACCTCAAACTTTGCCATCTCTCTCACATTTTTTAAAAAATATCCTTTACCTCAAACTTTATCCTCTCTCTCTCATATATTTTTTTTTAAATTATCCTCTACCTCAAGCTTTATCC
Source organism: Macrobrachium rosenbergii (assembly GCF_040412425.1). Lineage (NCBI taxonomy): Eukaryota > Metazoa > Arthropoda > Malacostraca > Decapoda > Palaemonidae > Macrobrachium > Macrobrachium rosenbergii. The sequence continues at coordinate 66,032,569 of NC_089750.1, forward strand.
TCTCTCTCTCTCATATTTTTTAAAACTGTCCTCTACCTCAAACTTTATACTCTCTCACATTTTCTTTAAACTATCCTCTCTCTCTCTCTCTCTCTCTCTCTCTCTCTCTCTCTCTCTCTCTCTCTCTCTCTCTCTCTCTCTCTCTCTCATATTTTTAAAATCATCCTCTACCTCAAACTTTATACTCTCTCACATTTTCTTTAAACTATCCTCTCTCTCTCTCTCTCTCTCTCTCTCTCTCTCTCTCTCTCTCTCTCTCTCTCTCATATGTTTTAAAATTATCCTATACCTCAAATGTCATCCTCTCTCTCTCTCAAATTGTATCCTCTCAATCGATCTTTATCCTCTACCTCAAGCCCCTTCTTCTTCTTCTTCTTCTTCTCCCATGGCAGTGACGGAACGCGAGGTCATCAACGGCATCCTGACGGTCCCCAACACGAAGAACCACACCTTGGCCCTCGTCAGGTACATCAACAACATCAACCTGCAGAACCTCCGCAGGGCCTCCAACTTCATCGACATCGTCAACCGTCAGATTGACGGGGAGGCCATGAAGCTTCTGTCAGACCTCAGGGACGTTCGCTTACCTGCCAGGATAGAACCCACTAATTACCACAGGTAAGTAAGGGCGGGGGTTGGGGGGTGGGGGAGGGTGATGAATGTAAGAAATTTCTCATTTCAGATTGCCGGGGAAGCCGCTAATTACCATAGTTAAATCGACAGAGGCCACTATTTGCCATAGTTAAATAGACAGAGGCCACTAACTACCATAGATAAATCGACAGAGGTCACTAATTACCATAGTTAAATAGACAGAGGCCACTAATTACCATAGGTAAATCGGCAGAGGCCACTAATTACCACAAGTAAATAGACAGAGGCTACTAATCACTATAGCTAAATAGATAGAGGCCACTAATTACCTCAGGTAAATAGAGGTCACTAATTACCATAGGTCTATAGACAGAGGCCGCTAATTACGACAGGTAAATAGATAGAGGCCATCAATTACTACAGGCAAATAGACAAAGGTCACTAATTACCATAGGTATATAGACAGAGGCCACTAATACGATAGGTAAATAGATAGAGGCCATTACTTACTACAGGTCAGTAGACAGAGGCCACTAATTACCATAGTTATATAGAGAGGCCATTAATTACCACAGGTAAATAGATAGATCACACTAATTAGCACAGGTAAGTAGGAGGGGAGAGTGATAAGGGTAAGAATATTCAAATTTACGTTGAATAAGTAGGTAGATTTACGCCTCCAGATTGACGGAGAAGCCACTAATTAACCACAGGTAAGTAGATAGGAGCCACTTATCACCGCAGGTAAAAAGAGGCCATTAATTACCACATAAAAATAGGTAGAGGCCTCTAACTACCACAGGTAAATAGTTAGAACCCACTAATTACCCCCAGGTAAATAGATAGGGGCCACTAATTACCACAGGCATATAGATGGAGGCCACTAATTACCACAGGTAAATAGATAGGGGCCACCAATTACCACAGGTAAATAGAAGAGGCCACTAATTACCACAGGTAAATAGATAAAACCCATTACTTACCACAGGCAGACAGAACTCACCAACTGCCGTAAGTAAATAGACAGGAGCCACTTATTACATATGTACATAAATAGAACCCACTACAGGTAAATAAGGGGTGGGATGATAAAGCTAGGAATTTTCAAATTTAAGTTGAATAGCTCGGGAGAATTTGACGTGCTTTTTGGGTGATTTTCAGTTTTCATAGCTGATATTTTGATCATTTAGCCATGCTTAACTAAGAGAGCTATCTATATCTCATTAATTTGAATTGGCTGGTTATTCAATTTTAGCAATAAAATGAGAGACATGCTTTTTTATCATGTAAACAGCAGTCATTTTCCCTATACTCAAGGTCGTGTACGGTAGTGTACATACTTATATGTGTGCGTGCGTGCGTGAGATTATTTGTGTACACTCATGCATGTTTCAAATGTATATGAATATCTTTGTGTGCGAACTGTTTCAAAGAAGCTGCACAGCATTTAGTACCCAGCGAATTTTCGCAAACCTTATTATTACTGTCGCCCCCTTTCTGACTTCTCCTGTATTGGTTTTATTTCAATTTCCTCAGTTATTTACTTATCACCCTTTCCTATAAATTGTCACTTGCTGCAGGCTCATGCCCCTCTCTGGAGCCATCTTGGATTTACAGTCAGTTGGTTCAGTCCATGAGGGTTTTTGGCTGAGGATTCAAAGAAATAAAGAAAAGAAAGACAAAACACTGGCAATAAAAAGCTGATATCAAAGGAATATGAGGAAAATACGTAATATAGAATATCTATGTATGTTGAAACTCGGCTCGTGTTGCGTGTCCTTAACCGGAACAAGCAATTTGCGCAAGTAAAAAAACAGCCTTGGACTAATCTGACAGAAATGGACAAATACGGCTTTTAAACGGCTTTACGTCATCTCATTTATCACTTTAATACTCATGGTCACATTGACTTGGAATAAGGAAATGCAGCTGGATCCAGTTAATTCTGCAATGATTTCATCAACGGAGCCATGTTTAATCAGCATCGTTCAACTCTATCGTCTAAATTACATCCCGAGGTACTCTATTCATCACACCACTGGACTGCGGGACAGTCTCCCAAGGGGTGTTGTATTACTGCCCTAAAACAATTCACCTTGTATTTTGATAATTTATTTATGTCTTTGTCCATTAATCTGTTTATTTATTTAATAATTTTTGTTCTAATAACTGATTTCGCCTTTCTGCAATTCCTCTTATCTTTTGTAATTTCTTTCAACTGAACACCACATTCTTTGGAAGCTTGAATTTCAAGTCAATGGCCCCTTTAGGATTGTTCCGTATGAATAGGGGTTTACCCTCTGAGTAATAATAATAATAATAATAATAATAATAATAATAATAATAATAATAATAATAATAATAATCCTGGTATGATGCAATCGTTATTGCACGTGATCTTGGACAGCGGTACTCACATACCCGTCCCCACAGTACCCAGGGGCTAACATTGCATCACACTTCGTATCCTACCAAGTAGGAATGAGCCGGCGGCCACGCGAAAAATTCGAGTTCTACTGACATGTTGGGAGCCTTGTTCATCCTGCCCATTCCCCCACCTCCTCTCCACGATTTTATAATCATTATCGTCATGTTGAAGAGCTGTGAAAAGACATCGTCCCTGCTCCTGAAGCATACTACCTTAATGAATAATTCTTGACTCAAGTTTTTTATAAACCAAAGTCGACAATATTGTCTTGGTTTCACAAATGTTCCACTATCACCTGTTTGTAGTCTCAAGACACAGGAAACCCATTAATTATCTCTTGATTTTTCTTTGCAACGGCTCCTTAACGCAATACATCATTTACAATTTGACCAGAGGCATTTTTTACTTCAATTCAAGTTAGATTTTTGTGTCAGCTGATGGGACACTTTATATTTGGCCCTCTACTGATCTGTTTCTTTGACTGGATCTAACTCTGTAGTAACATGTCTTAAAAGGAATAACATATTTGTATGAGGGTTTGCGAAATGCCAACACTGGAGACAGTCAATGAGTTTCCATATCGTTATAAAAATTTAGTTTTGTATAAAGCCAAAATTGAGTGAACACCGCTCAAAACGTGATGGCCATCTCGATTTTGAAGGTGTAGGATAAAAGATGTATAATTTTTCCATCATTATTGTGGATTGATAAGGACACGAAAACATGTCACTGCGAACCGTAATTCAAGTTATGGCTAAAATAATGGTCAGTAAAATGGCGTGTATTTATTTTATCTATTTTGTGAGGTCCAAGGAGTGATATTTAGTTGGTCAAGGAAGGGTTATGGAAGGGGGTGTGGTGGGGTTGGGGGCTTTGGGAGGCGGGAGGCTGTTGCTAGGTAACCGCAGCGTCTTAGAAGTTTAATTATTTGTTCCAATAACCATTTCTAGAATTCAAAAAAGAAACAACGGACTTTACAAAACCACGTAGAATAACTCACTGAATGGAAAATAGCATAAAGTAAAAAAAAGCAGTTAATTTCTCCGAGAGTACGTGGCATGACCATAGATTTTTGAAAGAACAAAGGGAAAGGTAAAATAAGCAAGATTAAAGATGTTTGTTTCGACTTATCCCCAAGGTACACTGTAGAATGGATAGGACGCGAAGGGCTGGACAAAGCTACCCACGGAGAATACCTTCAGGAATTCTGTACCCACTTCTACAAGGGCATCACGAAGCTCCTGGACAGGGCAATGCGAAAGGAGGACAATTCTGCCCAGGGCAAGATAGTCACGGAAATTCTACAGCATCTCCACGCCTGCAAGAATTCAGTCATGGTAAGTGCAACTTTGCAAGGGACTACGTGACGTCACAAGGAACTTTGCAACAGACTACGTGACGTCACGAGGAAGTACATGTTTAGTTCAGGTGCGATTTTAATCATAAGTTTCGTAGGTAGATTCCTGATATATATTTATGTCTCTGGATAGGGTATATTCCCTTTGGGATCTGTGTGAATAAATGATGCCGTGTTTACATTGAGCTGCCATCTTGGTACTCCCCTCCACCCGAGCGAAGAAAAGCATGGAGTCTACGGGAAATACCGCATGTAATGTGAGTATGCAATAGATCATATGACTCACACATACAGTACACTATTAAAAGAATACTAATGACCGTAAAATAAAGCGAAAAAATAAGAATATTATAATTTCAAGATACAGATACGACTGTCGACTAGAGGGCTGCAATTTGGTATTTTGATGTTTGAGGGGTGGATGATCTGCATACCAATTTGCAGCCCTCTAGCCTCAGTAGTTTTTAAGATCTGAGGGCGGACAGAAAAAGTGCAGACAGAAAAAAGTGCGGACGGACATACAAAGCCGGCACAATAGTTTTCTTTTCAGAACACTAAAAATCAGACATGGTGTGTTAAACTCTACGGGGAGAAGTGAAGTGTCACACTAGCGTTATCCTTTTCCTGCTATAGCTCTTAGGGGACGGTACATATCAATTGTCTTTGACCAACGCAGATAAATTAAAAGATAAAGGTTTTCTTTTACTTTTATATTAATTTTGGATCACTGTACAACAAGGAATCAATCTCGGAAGCAGTGAGACTAACGTGAATGGGAAGTGATCTTGTGCCGGGGCATTCTGTGTAAAATTATAGGAAACGTTTTGACCAGCGCAGTTGTAGGTTTCCACTTCCTTCTAGACTTACGTTCATACATAGGAACACCCTTTAATCGCATTAGATGAAACAGTCGTCTCTAAAAAAGAATTAAAACATAAAAAGATATAAAGCTGGCATAATAATATGTCGTACTTTGGCAATGAGTAGAGTTCACATAAGAAAACAGCTAGAAGAGTTTTGACTACCGGAATTTCTAGTCGACTACCATCCTAATGTTGTGATTGTTAAAGATAACTTGAACATTAGACAAAAACAGAAAATAGAGCCTATTTAAATAATGCTTGCGCGTGATACAGGACGAATACGAGAACAGACAAAAATATGGTAACCATACCCTGACATTTTGAGAAATATGAGTCACCTAACGCCGGGAAAAGCCCGTTACAAAGGCAAACCCCAGTACTACTAAAAAAAGACGCACAAATTTTCCCCTCGAGATGACGTGGCCACAGTGGGAAAGGAAGGCTCGGCCTAGCGGATTGGCTATTGGTAGCATTATTGAAAACAAAGAATGGCTACAGATTACCCTTCGAGGAAAATGTTACTATGAAAACTGAGCTTTATCGAGATTATATCGAACTCCGAGGCAGCAGCCAAACGTTGAGTAAAAGTAAGTATATCTTAGTTTAAACGTTGAGGAATGCTCTGCAAGTCACAGCATGCAAGGACCGCTCCCATGGTCTTGAGTTGGCAGCGTTGGCATATCCGGCTATTTAAAAGCTCCAACGTGACGTAACGTCATGAGTCAGAAAATAATTTAGCTTCACTTATTTGAAAGATTAGCTATGTTTTGTAATTAAGTTCAAACCATAAAACAACTTGAAATTATAAGATTCAGTTATGTTTTCTAACGAAGTTCACGTCACAAAACGACTTGAAGCTGATCAAAACTAAAAGATACCAGACCGGTGAATCGTATTCTCTCTCTCTCTCTCTCTCTCTCTCTCTCTCTCTCTCTCTCTCTCTCTCTCTCTCTCTGCCATAAAAAAACCGATGAGGTACTTATAATCTCGTTTGTGTTAATACCTCCGTTTTATGGATAGAAACATTATTTTCTAATATATATATATATATATATATATATATATATATATATGTGTGTGTGTGTGTGTGTGTGTGTTAGCTAGAAATATAATTTCATATCGAAAGTACAGAGAGCTCAGCATGTAGTGATAGTTAAGTCCAAGTATCAGTGAATACACGCGCGGACACACACACACACACACATATATATATAGGCTATAAATATATATATATATATATATATATATATATATATATATATATATATATATATATATATATATATTTAGATTTTGCTACCTAAAGGAATTGTAAGGATGACGACACTAGATTCTTCTACGGCCTACAGAAAGAATGATGAAATGAGGAAAAAGTGAGCACGGTAGAACTTTCCTACAAAGTCATATCGGTGACGTAAGGGAAGAGATTCACGTAGAAAGGCATTTATAAATGTGGGAGTTGAATTATATCAGACATTCTTCGTTGATGTTAAAAGCTGAAACAATAAAGCAAGCATGAAGTGCATATGCATATCCGCTTGTTGTTATTGGCATTTTCTTTCCAAAAGAAAATTTTGGGTTGAAACTAATCTATAGATTATATATATACATATATATATATATATATATATATATATATATATATATATATATATATGCATATATATATACATATTTATATATACGTACATATATATATATATATATATATATATATATATATATATATATATACATACATACACACACACACACACACATATATATATATATATATATATATATATATATATATATATATATATATATATATATACATGAATGTGTGAGTGTTCAATGGTAAAACAATCTCTAACTGAAAATGTACTAAATGTGAGGAAATGAATAAACAAAACA
>NC_089750.1:66044706-66132206 GCF_040412425.1 Macrobrachium rosenbergii
CGGTTATGATAATCGTATTCGTGTGACATCGCAGTATTCCAAATAGTCTCATCTTTGGTTAGTTTGTTTTTGTCTTTGATATTTCGGTGACTTCTCTTCCTTTCTTGTTTGTCTTCTGGAATAGCATAATAACGGAGTTAATCATAAGCAAATCATGAACAAAGGTCAGAGAAAACTTTTTCTCCGAACCTTCATCGTGACAATAGGCTATAAGTCTAAAAGTCAACCAAATGTTTACGCACCGAAGTGGTTGCACCGAACGGGAGAAACCGTTAAAGTGTTGCCGAGTGTGTCACCTCACTGTTGGAGTTTCGTTTTGCTTTCAGATCTCCTACAACTACATGCTGTTGATACTTTTTCTCCGAACTTTCATCGTGCCAATAGGCTATGAGTCCAAGTCAATCAAATGTTCACGCGCCGAAGTGGTTGCACCGAACGGGAGAAACCGTTAATTAAAGTGTTGCCGAGAGTTTCACCTCACTGTTTCAGTTTCGTTTTCTTTCAGATCTCATACAATTACATGCTGCCTTTTGAAGACATACCCAACGACCTGGTTCCTCTAACGGCTCATCTCAAAGAACTGCTGAATTGCGCAACGAAGCAGATGGTTAGTTGGTTTGATTGATTTTGGGTCACCTAGCGTGTGAAAGACGGTGGTGTTGGAATTAAAAGTTTTAAGGCAAAAATAAATGAATAAATAGATAAATAAATATAAAAAAATAGGTAGATAAATAAAGCTTGTCAAGATGGAAAATGATGTGTCCTTTTTATGAAATCCTACCATAGACGCAACTTGTATTCAACTTGTAGTAAAATCATCCCTCAAACCAAAGAATCCGTTAGAAATTTGGAACAATATTCTTGATATCTTCCTAAATTTATAATTATAAATATGAATACTGTCTTCACACGGAGAAATAATCTATAAATTTTACATATTTCATTTCTCTGAAATCATTATTGAACTAATTATTGAAATTCTTTTATAAACCTTACAGCCGGTAGACCAATAACCCCTGGTGTGTTTCTTATGACAAATAACTGCTATCCTATTTTCATTTTCATTATTTTTCGTCTTTTCTAAAAAGTTTCAGCAAAAATATAATTTTCACTTTTTTCCTCTCTCTTTAGCCTTTGCTAATCTTCCTAGACAGTGTGGATCAAGTCACAGGAGCAGCTGATGCCAATAGGATGTCTTGGATTCCTACGCGGCTGCCTCCTAATGTAAAGGTTTGTTTGTGATGTTTAGTTTAATACTACTACTACTACTACTACTACTACTACTAAAAATGATGGTGAGGCTATCTACTTTCTTTTTTAAAAGGACAGAATAAATTTCCACCTTCTAAAGAAGAGTTAAGGGACGGTAGAAAAGTTCGTTCTTTTTTCCTGAGAGAGAAAAAGAAGAATTTTCGTTAAAAATATAGTAAATTTTGACCTCTTCTTACAAGTTTATTGTATGTAAAAAGGTCAATCTTTCTCTCTGTTAATAGAGAGGGAATGAAGTAATTGTTTCGTAATCTCTGTATACGGTTCACGCTCATTGTAATAAGAGTTTGACTGATAACCGAAATTATAATAAAAAAATAATTCGAAAACGCGTTTCACCAGACGTTACTAACAATTCAATCATGATTTTACCGAAAAGTCACTAATTCTATTTTAAACTACGCACCTATTGCAATTTTATCCTCGTACTAAACCAAAGTTAAAACATCAAAGCTCAAAGGCACCGGAAAATCCTTTGTTCCTTAAAATGTTATTCAGTATCATTCAGCAGGATCTCTATCCAAAGATCCTCCCGCAGATAGTCGTGTCCTGCGTGTCTGAGGAGAGTGACCCAGAGCTATCCAGGGACTACACTCTGCTCGTCAGAATGATTGACAACGAGGAGAACTTCCTGGAGGTCAGGGCCCTTGGAGAGGATCTCGCTATGGATATTATCAAGTAAGGAGAGGAAAGACATAGAGTTATACATATTCATATGGAGAGAGATACAATAGCACACAGAAAAGGCATCATCAGCCTTTTCCTGTGGTACATATTCAGAACAAAGTTTGATACCCTGGTATAACTTAAGCAGTAACAGAAGAACCTTTTGACTATAACCTACACAAACGAAAACACCTGTGCAGACATACATAAACTATACTGTACGTACATATGCATATATTTTGTATGTATGAACACAAAATGTGCCTTAAACGCTTCTTTCTCTTGCCATTTGTTACACTTGATTTCATCTTCTAATTGAAAAAGAATTGTTTACAACTTTGTGAGGCTGAATATCAATGAGTTTAGTTTCTAAAACAACGACAAACGGGAAATACCTATGTTAGTTATCCAGGCATGCAGTCTCACGGTCTAAACGGTGCCCTTATGAGTAAGAGCTTGAGATGGCGTAAGGCCATCCTACCATAAAAAAGAAGAAGCTCAGTACAGACTCAAGTTCAGGGCTTTGACGCCTTGCCTTTGTGACGAACCTTTGCCTTTGCAATAGGCTCAAGGGCTGAGGCTTTGCCTTTGCAACGACTCAGGGCTGAAGCTTTGTCTTTGCAACTAATCAGGGCTGAGACCTTGCCTTTGCAACAGCTGAGGGCTGAAGCTTTGTCTTTGTAACTACTCAGGGCTGAAGCTTTGTCTTTGCAACTACTCAGGGCTGAAGCTTTGTCTTTGCAACTACTCAGGGCAGAGGCCTTGCTTTTGCAACAGCTGAGGGCTGAAGCTGTCTTTGCAACTACTCAGGGCTGAGGCCTTGCCTTTGCAACGACTCAGGGCTGAGGCCTTGTTTTTGCAACAGCCCAGGGCTGAGGCCTTGCCTTTGCAACTACTCAGGGCTGAGGCCTTGCCTTTGCAACTACTCAGGGCTGAGGCCTTGCCTTTGCAACAGCTGAGGGCTGAAGCTTTGTCTTTGCAACTACCCAGGGCTGAAGCTTTGTCTTTGCAACGACTCAGAGCTGAAGCCTTGCTTTTGCAACAGCTGAGGGCTGAAGCTTTGTCTTCGCAGCTACTCAGGGCTGAAGCTTTGTCTTTGCAATTAATCAGGGCTGAAGCCTTGCTTTTGCAACAGCAGAGGGCTGAAACTTTGTCTTTGCAACTACTCAGGGCTGAAGCTTTGTCTTTGCAACTACTCAGGACTGAAGCTTTGTCTTTGCAACGACTCAGGGCTGAGGCCTTGCTTTTGCAACAGCTCAGACCAGAGGATTTGCTTTTGCAACAGCTGAGGGCTGAAGCTTTGTCTTTGCAACTACTCAGGGCTGAAGCTTTGTCTTTGCAACGACTCAGGGCTGAGGCCTTGTCTTTGCAACATCTCAGGCCAGAGGCTTTGCTTTTGCAACAGCTCAGGGCTGAGGCGTTCCCTTGGCATCATCTCAGGGCAGAGGCTTTGCCTTTGCAACAGCTCAGGGTAGAGGCCTTGCCTTGGCAGCAGCTCAGGATTGAGGCTTTCCCTTTGTAACGTCTCAGGCCCGAGGCTTTGCCTTTGCAACGGGTCCTTATTTCTAAACCATCTTCTTCTTCCAAGGAAATGGATGTGTACGGGCCACCGGGATCTCACCAACTACCAATGGCGCGTCGTGAGCAACGCCATCTCCCAGTGCTCTCTCCCGATCTTCGTCAAGCTGGTCTTCGCCGAAATATGCCGCTGGAAAAGCTACAGCAAGCCGCAGGACACCTACTTGGCGTCCAATGTCATGGACTCCATCATGATGCTCTTCTCTAAGGTGGAGGTCAAGGTGAGTGGTCTTTTTTTTAATTTTTAGAATTTTTTCATAATTTGTCATGTCAGGTCATAAGGTATCACGCGCAGAATGTGAAACATCTAATAATCACTTGTGTTTGTTTAGGTAATAAACTTATTTGATAAAAAGATTAATGTCAGTGAGACATTAAAGCAGTATGCTTTAAATTTATGTTTTAATTAACGTTTCCTTGTCAAGGCAAATGATGATTAGTTCATATAATGAACATAAAACAGGTTTAAAAGTATTCTTTAACTCATAACGAAAGTGAAACGCCCACTTCCTTTTCATGAAAAACCGATTAACATTCTTTTAATTAACTTTGACAGCACGGCCGTCTAATAGTCTCCCACGCCCTTGCTTACATCACCGCAGCCAAAAACGGCCTTTCGGAATCCGAGATGGAAGATCTCATTTCCCTTGACGACAAGGTGAGTATGATTTTCCAGACTTTGTACGCAAAATCAAAGTTGCCAAGGTTATGTTATCACTCAAGCATATCCAGTCAGCTGTGCTGTTCCTTCTCCTCACTAGTCAGTTTTAAGACTCCGTCATTGGTAGTGTTAACTCAACAAACATGACCCTTAATTAATTTCTAATAAATCCTTTTCAGTGACTTATGGTTATAAATCTCCAAACGATTCTGATCAAGGCAGTTGTGTTTTGTCAATTCATTTGTCGAAAGCCTTCCTTAGTGTTATCCTGTTTAGAAATTCATTTCTCGCTATAATGTGGTTCGGATTCCACAATAAGCTGTAGGTCCCGTTGCTAGGTAACCAATTGGTTCTTAGCCACGTAAAAATAAGTCTAATCCTTCGGGCCAGCCCTAGGAGAGCTGTTAATCAGCTCAGTGGTCTGGTTAAACTAAGATATACTTAACTTTTATCTATGACGTCATCTAGTGATGAAAACGCGACATGCAATCACCAACATATCCGAGTAACAGGAAGGTGTAGTTGGGTCTGCCTAAGTCTCTCTACCTTCCTCTGTGCTTCCTTTACCTGACACTTGGTAATCTTTTCCCTCATTCTCATCTGTCATCTCCCCTTCGTCTCCTGTCTTCTCCCAATCTAATTCACTTGTAATTTTCGTAAGAAGATAGGTTATTTCATGGAAAAAAAGGTTATTTCATGGAAAAAAAAAGGTTATTTCATGGAAAAAAATATAGATATACAGAAGTATGTGACTTCCGATGCTTGACAGTGATGGAAAAATCAATCACTGATCTACGGAGGAAGTAGCTTGTCGGGTGCTTACATACATCCCTATCAGTACACAAAACTGAACAACATTTATTTCTTAACATCTGGTTAACCTCTAAATCGTATATTTCCGTATCAGACAAAATTCGCTCTTGATTACTTTGAAAAGGTCCTTGCAGAAAGGCCCATGTAAGAGTGGTGACTTGTTCAAGGGAACAAGAAACCTGGTTTGTACCTGTGATCTCTGTGCAACCAACAGAGACGACAATCGTAGAGGAATTTCGTTTTCCTAACTGCGTGAATTCAATCTACTGCGCATTACACTTGGCGAGAGAATGTGCATTATTCATTCGGGCACTGTTACTGCGCATTACTTGACGCGAGTGTCGATTGTACAGCAATATTTACCTCTGTCACGAAAGCGACAGAATTTTCGCAGTCTCTTCGTATCAAGGTGACGAGATGTTTAAAGAATCGTCTTTAAAAGTTATTATATATTTTCGAAGCGTCAAGGAATTAGTGCATAAGTAATCAAAAACTGAAGTTGAATAAGCTAGTAGGTGATGAACAAATGTCATTACATCTGGGCATTTTATTTTCATTCTTATCTTACCTGGCTATTCGTCAATCTTCACGTCTAATGTTCACCTCTCTCTCTCTCTCTCTCTCTCTCTCTCCTAGATGCGACCCACAACAGCCGATTAACAGCTAGGTATGTAATTCACTGCTTAGGTTAACAGAGGCATAACGGATTTCCGGATACATGCCCACTTGTCTATCCACCTCCGGTTCGGGAATCGAACGCGGGTCGTCCAGTTGTGAGCCAAACGCGCTACCATCGCGCTACTAAACGGGGAGAGAGAGAGAGAAAGAGAAATTATTTTAATTGACTGATATTCGAATTACCATTTTAGAAACACCAGTTTAAACGCAACACGAACGATTGAATACTTTTAAGGTTTACTATTATAAGTTTCAAGTTAATTTATTAATCTTTAGGGTTCCAGGATCCTTGATTACTTGATGCCGTTCTTTGGATTATTATAACGCGCGTGTGTGTGTGTGTATATATTATATATATATATATATATATATATATATATATATATATATATATATATATATATATATATATATATATATATATATATATATATTATATATATATTTATATTTATATATATACATATGTATACACACAGACATATATATATATATATACATATATATGTATACATATATACGAGTATATATGTGTGTGTGCGATTGTGTGCTTATGTCTCCTGAAGTTCTTATGACATTTGCGAACTATTGACGCCCATAACTATATGATCATTAACGCAGAATTATCTTCCAAAAATCTCTGTTGAAGGTACTTGACGACGTGTACCAGTACCACATGCCCCCGGTACGGCGCATACCCCCGCTGCTGTGGACCCGTATCAGAAGCGATTTGCCCAATTACATAAATGACTGCGAAGCCGACGGCGTCTCCGTCATGAACTGGTATCATAGGTCAGTCTTATTATTATTATTATTATTATTATTATTATTAATATTATTATTATTATTGCTGTTGTTTTCTATAGTGTCTGAAAAGCGAAACGAGTGATGCATATATTTTAGCTTTTTATGTATGTATGTATGTATGTATTTATATATATATATATATATATATATGCATACATACATACATTCATACATACATGTGTGCGTGTGTGTTTGTGTGTGTTTCGTGAGAAACATTATTATCACACTGAATACTTATCTAATCTTGATTATTTTAGTTCAGAGATAGAAAGAGAGAAAAAAAAATTTACCCTTATTGACAGGCATTTGTGTTCAGTCCATATATATACATATATATATAAGTATTTATACATATAAATATACATATATGTGTGTGTGCACTGAACATAGAACGTGTCAGCATAAGTCTCTCTCTCTCTCTCTCTCTCTCTCTCTCTCTCTCTCTCTCTCTAATAAAATAATCAAGATTTAGAAAAGCACTCATCGTAAATATTCTCAACATTTCTTTGACAGCCGTCTCCCATTTTCTCTCCCTATTTCACAGACAGTTCAAAGAAGCCGCCGTGAAGAGGTACTTCCACAATCAAAACACTGCCATTTATTTCTTCTCTATGATAGCCGATTATTTCCTGGGGATGTGGGGAGGAGGTATCCCCAAGCCCTTCAAGTACACAGAGATCCAGCGGCACAGGTAAGAGGAGAGAGAGAGAGAGAGAGAGAGAGAGAGAGAGAGAGAGAGAGAGAGAGAGAGAGAGAGAGAGAGAGAAAGTCAAGTCTTTAAAGCAAATATTTTACCCTGACTTGCCTTAATCAATTCCGTCGGTTTTCACTTGCACTGAGAAGTAAGAAAAAACGAAAACAGTAGGTCATCGTTTAATTAAGGAAGGGCAAATGGGTTATTGTTTTTGTGTTCAAGTCAAAAGTAATTAAGTAATGTTTCTAATCCTTCGTAGTGATATTTTCATTCATTAATTCCCATGAATAAAAGGTGGCAATTCTCAGGAATTTAACATTGCTTATGAATGATACTGACTGTTTTAGGTCACCTTTGACTGACAATACGACGAGTATTCCAAACCTTCACTTAAATGAACCATTTTTCATTTTTATTTACTTCTAGGTTTAATCTGAAAAGCAAAGAAGGTTTAGCCGATAGAAAGGTGCCTGCACAACCACTCGTTTATTACAATAAAGAAGGAAAAATCACCAGGTATAATCTCAGAAAGGTGAGGCAACACAGGTGCATGTGTGTGCTACACACACACACACACACACACACACACACACACACATATATATATATATATATATATATATATATATATATATATATATATATAAACATGTGTGTTTCTCGTTTGTAAGTAAGATATCATACATGAAAAGCATATGTCAATGTATTATGCTTGCGTGAATATTAAGCACACGAACAATATTTTGTAGGTATACATATAAGTCCCCGTTCATTACGACTTCCATGTATAGTCTTGTTATACTGGTCATTATTACGTAAATTTATATATATATATATATATATATATATATATATATATATATATATATATATATATATATATATATATATATATATTATTAATGTGTGTGTGTGTGCGTGTGAAATTCTTTATTTTAATAGCTACGATGACATCCTATCTTCTGGAATTCTTCATACTTCCTAAAATCCCTTACCAATACAAGCCTTGAATCTAAATGGGATATAAATAAAATAAGGAGGCTCTTACCATCCACTGTAGATTCTTGTAAAATGTTTCTGAATTCAACAGATATATACATACGATATTATATACATTCTAATCCTCTTTCGTAGAATGATAGAAATAAACGGTAAACTCTCTCTCGTCAGCGTGTGTGGATTTCATTCCCACCACGGAAGGAAAGAGCTTCTTCATTTGTTTTTCATTTGAATTTAAGACTTGCAGTGGCAAATACATCCAAATATATATATATATATATATATATATATATATATATATATATATATATATATATATATATATATATATATATATATATATATATATATATATAAACCTTTGTATATGGCACTTTCAGTTCGGAGAGCTTCCATTTCATCTGATCCGCGCTCGACGTTTCGAGGACCTGTACAAATACGTCCTTTTCAATTACCAGTGGCTCCACGCGAAGCTTAGCTCCTGTCCTTTGCAGGCTGTTCTCTCTGACTTCGAGGACTGTTCGTCCCACCTCGAAGACAGGGACCAAATCAGGTAATTTAAAAAAAGAAAGCCGAGGTCGAAATGGAGTTATGGATGATCTGCATTACTATGCGAAGTGGCACCTCGAGTTGTGATTGTTTGTGGTTAGGTTCTGTTTACAAAGTTTTTCGTCACTGTTTGAGTTTCGTGTTTTCTGCTTACGTAAGCGTTGTTGACTAGTCTACAGACATGGTTAGGAATGCTAACAACGATTGTAACCTTTTCAAAACTCAGACTCAACATCATCAGTTATACGACGCATGTTTTTTTAATACAGACATTGTTTCTGATAACAAAGGACTTTGCTACTGAAAGTGAACATACAGAAAAAAAATGATTTTTGGGTTAATTCATTGTACAAAGCGATAAACTCGAATAATTTTAACGTCTTACAATCTTAGCGAATCATAAATTGACTTGAAGAAAATACTTGAAACTTACTCTCGTATATCTGAAGAAGACGATTAGATACAGATTTCATCATAAAACTTATGGAGCTGAATTTTTCCTCAGAAAAGATGATTGCATTACTTAGCGATCAGAATGTAGCCTCAGACGGTAATTTGTGTGTCATCCATTTTCTTAATATTAATGTGCTGTTAGGTTAGCGCTATGATATATATATATATATATATATATATATATATATATATATATATATATATATATATATATATATATATATATATATATATATATATATACATATATATATATATATATATATATATAAAATAGTTTCATTATCTACGTCAACAAGATTGCATAAACAGCAATTAGGCAATATCCCTGATATGGTACTTTGTGAAAGTGGCTCTACTGTAACGTAAGTCAATAATTTTGCCCCGACCTTGAAAACGTTGTCTGTGTTAATGCGCTGCAAATTATTAACAGAATGATGTGAAATTCACGGATGAGCATTATTAAGATAATTTTGAACAAATTGTTGACTAGTTTCTTACATTTTTCCTAATGAAAGCGACATGCGTAGTTACATTCAAAGGTGATTTCGTACCCAAGTTGACATTATTATTATTATTATTATTATTATTATTATTATTAGTATTACTAATTTTTTTAAAACATGGAAAGAATGATAAAAGTATGGCTCGTTGGTTCTGGGTAATTTGAAACACTTGTCTTCAGAATTACGTACGTATATGATAAGGAAATCATCGAATTAAATAGATTAATCAAAATGAATATTTACTCAGAAAAATGCTTCAGCAACTTGCAGCCTATACTTACATAATCCAAAAGATAAGCAAATTGCGTCATTAGATATCGCTTGGTAGTCGGCTCCTATTATATGAAACGGAAAAAACTCGATTATTAAGAAGTTTTCGATTTATTTACATAAAACTGATATACGGAATTTATAGTGCTGATTTCGTAAACCCGGGAAGTTATAAATCTTGATTTACCGGATTATTATTATTATTATTATTATTATTATTATTATTATTATTATTATTATTATTATTATTATTATTATTATTCAGAAGATGAACCTTATTATTATGGAACAAGCCCACAGGGGCCATTGACTTGGAAGTCAAGCTTCCAAAGAATATTATGGTGTTCATTTGAAAGAAGTAGTATGTATTATTATTATTATTATTATTATTATTATTATTATTATTATTATTATTATTATTATTATTATTATTATTCAGATGATGAACCTTATTCTTATAGAACAAGCCCACAGGGGCCACTGACTTGAAAGTCAAACTTCCAAAGAATATTATGGTCTTCATTTGAAAGAAGTAATATTTATTATTATTATTATTATTATTATTATTATTATTATTATTATTATTATTATTATTATTATTATTATTATTATTATTATTTTTAAAACATGGAAAGAATGATAAAAGTATGGCTTGTTGATTCTGGGTAATTTGAAACACTTGTCTTCAGAATTACGTACGTATATGATAAGGAAATCCCCGAATTAAATAGATTAATCAAAATGAATATTTACTCAGAAAAATGCTTCAGCAACTTGCAGCCTATATTACATAATCCAAAAGATAAGCAAATTGCGTCGTTAGATATCGCTTGGTAGTCGGCTTCTGTTATATGAAACGGAAAAAACTCGATTATTAAGAAGTTTTCGATTTATTTACATAAAATTGAAATACGGAATTTATAGTGCTGATTTCGTAAACCCGGGAACTTATAAATCTTGATTTACCGGATTATTATTATTATTATTATTATTATTATTATTATTATTATTATTATTATTATTATTATTATTATTATTATTATTATTATTATTATTCAGAAGATTAATCTTATTCTTATGGAACAAGCCCACAGGGGCCATTGACTTGTGGAACAAGCTCACAGGTTCCACTGACTTGAAAGTCAAGCTTCCAAAGAATATTATGGTGTTCATTTGAAAGAAGGAACAGAAGGAACAGAAGGCAACAGGAAATACAGAAAAAGGGGACCAGATATTAGAAAAGAAAACATAAATAAACAAATTAATAACTAACTGTATGATGAATATAGAATATTTAGTGTAGACATGAGTTCCATTTGTCAATCAACAGGTAGCTGATAGAAATTATGACTGGGTACACATGCGTTTGTTTGTTTTTTTACGTGCTGTGTGTGCTTGCATGTGTGTGTAAACATGTTGATGTGTTTCCATAGTTGTGAAACCTATTAGAATAGCGTAAGCAGCGATAGACATATATTATTTAATGACCTTTCTGACCTGTGATGAAGGTAAGCAATTTCAAACTTTTTACTTTGCATATGACCTTTTAACCATGAACTTTCAATAGGTCATTATCAATTAGCCATTGCTGTTGTTCAGAACGGTGTGAAATAGAAGAGAAATGGAGACAAAATTATGAACAGACATCCAGTAGACATTTAGACAAATGTAAGACAAATGTAGGCAGTCAACCTAGGCATTAGACCCCTTGGTATAGTAGGAAAAATTCGTATACATATAATATACATATATATATATATAATATATATACATATATATATATATGTGTGAGTGTGTAGTTATTCCTCAGTTTCTTGGACGAAGAATAGGAATGTATATCCTAGCAACAGGGTGATAAAAGACTTTCACGTATGCAGTTGTATGTGCAATAGCAGAGGTATATATGAATATGTATATGCAACTTTGAATGTGTGTATACTAGCATAGTACATAATGTATTTATACTTATATACATATATATGTATGTATTTATATTTATATATGTATGTAATATATATATATATATATTAATACATACTGTATTAATAACGATGCATATATAATTCTATATGTAAGTGGATTTATACATTTATATATGCATATGCCTTAGTATATTATGACTGCCTTTTATGCAACTGTTCAGTCAGAAAACAATAAAATGTAATTCCAGAACAATTTTTCCCATTCCGGCCTCCTTCTCGTATCCACCAAGATTTTATTTAGAAATATAATCTTGGATTTTATGTCAATTAGAAATAAAATCTGATTTTATGTCAATTCTTTTTACCCACGAATTTCTTACATTCGGAAATATTTTAACCAAGTGAAAGCGTTTTGCATAAAAGACGATCTTGCATTTCTTATATATATATATTCATATATACAGCTTTAAAACCAGCCTGATCTTCTTACAGGGATGTCAAAGAATCATTACCTATTACTTCTTGGTTAGCATGACTGAAGAACAAGATCCTCCCAGTCAAAATGTTTTGTGTAATAACGTGCATGAACTATTATTGTTTCTTATATTTTTTTTTGTCTAGTCTATCAGCTATGTGGTTACGAAAGCATGATGTTTATAAATGATATAACTTTGATTCTCTTAAGGGATTCTAACTGACTTTCTCTTCACCGCCCAGCGAAACCACTTTGCGTAATAAAAGGTATTGTATGATGACGACGAATCAACGAGTATGGAATGGTGCTTTTTCCATACGGCTAAAAAAAAAAAAATTCATTTTTTCAACTTCCAATTTTTATTGTACATTACTTCTCACTCTCTTATTTTTTTTTTATAACTCTCTCGTCGTTAACCTTCCTAGTGACCCGATTAGGTTAACGATTTAAATCACCCTTTATAAACTTTTTTCCATATTTTTTTTATGTGAGAAACATTACATCCTGTTGATTTTCCGCTGGATCCTTGGCTCTTCCCCATTTTGTGTTTTGCTTTAAAGCCACTTGAAAGATTTCAAAATGAAATTAGGCTTTAAGTAACAGATACAGTGACAAAATTCATTCTTTTTTTAAAGTGGTACTCTCCTGAGATATGTTATAATCATCAAGTTCTCCTTGAAGTTGTAAACAACGAATAACGAAAATTAAGAATGGCTGTTGGATATTAAATGAATTCAAGCACAGCTATAAAACATAATTTTTTTTTTATCTTTTATCAGAGAAAATAAAAAATTCATAAAATATGCCCCTTTTTGCAAAGTTGTGGACTTCATTACCTATCGCAGTTCCTATTCGTATTCTTTTTTCGTTAAAACCCTTCTTATAAAATCTATAACTTCTTTTCAGAAGTCTTGATAAGACAAGAAATCAAAGCATGTTCCAATAATGATATCTTCTCAACGTCGTTTCTCTCTTTTTCACATCTGACAAAACATGAATAAAAATATGGGCACTTTGTCACTGATGTACATATAAACACATGTACTTTTTTCTCCTTTATAGCACATATAAATTTACATTGGCTTTTTACAGGTCTTACTTGTCAGTGCATGACATATTTTATACATTTACCTTTCGATTTTAAGCTGTTTATATACGCTGTCATTACGGGGTACTCTTTCAGCGCAGTTCGCATATATGTATATTTCATCTCCCAGAGAGTCTACTGGTATGTATGTTTCGTTTGGGAGAGGCTGCTAATGAAAATTAATGTAAATATGTAACACGACTTGGATGTTCTTTAAAGAGCCTTTCCCATAACTGTGTCTTTTTTCCAAAATGTTATTAGTGTAATGGCAAGATGTGTGCTGTAATTACTTTGTACTGTATGTAATTCTCTGTCTCTCTCTGTCTCTCTCTTGCATAAACACACGCACACACACATACACACACACAAACTCACACATACACAAACGCACACACACACATCACATACACACACACACACACACACACACACACACATATATATATATATATATATATATATATATATATATATATATATATATATATATATATATATATATATATATGATTATATAAAATTAGGTTAGGAAAAAGTTACAATTAATGATCCTATGGATTTCGACTGTTACAATTAGGTTACACGAAAGCATCATACATTTTGCCATTTACACGCTATGATTCATGTACGAGTATAAGGAAATAATCTGTCTAGTCGCAAAATGATTACCTTCTTTATTTTGGATATATTCAAGATTTTGTACGTTACCTTGGCCATCAAATAAAGAAATTTTTTCGTAGTTAAAAAAAAAATAAAATTCAACATCGGTATTCTGTTGTTAACGGAATCATAGATCAAAGACAATTATCGTAAAAACTGTCCAAGGATTCTTCAATGCACCACATTTTCTGGTTTTTAAGACCTCAACGTCTTTTTCTCTCTATTCCTTTGCATCGTTTCACATCGATCTAACATCTGCTTCCTCCCCCTCCTTCTCCTCCTCCTCCAGAGAGCTCATGCTGGTAGCAGATGCCCTTCGTCTTGGGGGCGCGATCCTCTCGCAGTACCCGGACATGTTGTCTCCCCAGTTGATAGGGCGTCTCCTTCCCGAGATGGAGACGAACCCGCACGTCAAGAGCCTCCTGGAGCAGTGTGACGCCGAGGGCATCGATCACTGTGGCCTCCTGCCGTCCTACCACTGTAGCCACACGCCCGGAGGACCTCTGAAGGTAGACTCTGTTGTTTCTCGACGAATCGGGTTTTATTTTGTACTGAGTTCCTCAGCTGCAACTTATCCAGTTTAACTTGGCTGCTAAGTTCCTTCCAAATCGACTTGAGAGGCTTTTGAGAGAAACCTGAATCTTTAATTTGCAGTGATGTGAAAATTGTATTAAGGTGAGTCCACACCACAGAAAACATGTCATAAATACACCTAGGAAACTTGCCGCATACATATCACAGACAAATTGAAAACAAGTCAGTGACCGTAAGTAGAGAACGAATCACAAGCAGGTTGGATACAAGTCAACGACATTAGGTGGAGAACGATTCCTTAGCAAATGCTTGACAATCGTAGGGGGCACTGGTTAGGCCTATCGCTAAGTCGCTGACTTGTCTTTAACCGGTTTGCGATATGTTGTCGATAAATTGCAGACAAGTATTTTTAACATGTATTGTTGTGGACACCTTTAGAAGAAAAAGAGCCAGTCCCGTGGCAAATATCAAAGGATTTAGATCTACTAATGGCAGCCAATGTCTTGACAAAAGATGGAATAAATAACAGAAGACTTCCCCAATTCCTTGATCTTCACGTATGCCCGTTTACAGTACTCCCTGGAGGGCCACCAGTTCGCAGTGTTCGGGTTCTGCTTGACGAACGACCTCCGGTACATCGTCAGTGTTTCGAACAAGTTCATAACGTGGGATCTGTCGACGTCTGACCTGACCCGAGAGGTCATACCCGGCATTGAAGGGATTATGCAAGAGTTGGTGCTGTCTCCGGACAACAAGTACTCTATTGCTCATACTAACAACAGTCAAGTGAGTTTTGTTATTACTTGGTTGTTTTTACCGTTATTGTTATTAGTTGCAGCTAAAAGTAGTTTTTGTTATCGAAGGGATCGTCACCGACAGTGAGAATAATTAGTTTAATATGCATTTGATACGAGGAATGGGAGTTGGAAACCTTCATAAATGTTTTATTCCATTTAATTCTAAAATTTCCTGCCGGTTTCTTCTTGCTCAGTCTAAACTACAACCGGTATCCCTATTTCAAAAGCTATAATATTGACAGTAATAATCATTCAATTATTATCAAGGCAAATTAAAAATTTAATTCCTCTGTACTTCAGTCTTCTTGCAATTTTCGACCTATACAATTCTATCTCTAATACCCCATCTTTCGGTTGAGATCTTTCCAGCTATTCCTCTTTCATTCCACTTTCTCGCCTGCCTTTTAACTTTACAAATATCACATAATCCCTGCTATCAGCTAGTTTCACAATACTCCCATTCCCCTCACCCACCCCTCTCACTCGCTCTCCCGAAACAGATGGTGCTGCTCAACATGCTGACGAGCGAATTCTTCATCCTGGAGAACCCTGTGCCGGGAGAGCCGGTCATAGGGACCCTTCTCTCGGACTCCTGCGCCGCCGTCTACGGCGAGAGGTGAGGAACGGATTGAAAAGTCCCATCTGGGTCCCTCAAATCCACTCAGGATAATGATTACACATATAGTTGCGTAACCCACTTAAATTTAATGTAACTCCATCCAGAATATTGCGTTGAAAGATAAGTCTTCGTTGCCTCTTCATCAAAAAGGATCTGCATAGATTTCTACCTTTTGACTGCAGTCCGTGCCTTTAACCGCTCAGTCGTTGATGAACCACTTGTGCAGAAAACTTCCGCAAAATTAGCGAGTTCGTTCACCTGCGCAGAAGGCTTATCGGTAGTGAGCCAAACACCCCTACACGCAGTGCCTTATTCTGCTCGATCCTGCTCGCACTTTCACTCCTTTTGGATATTGAGGTCCTTCGTTCGCCGTGCCCCTTGCAATCCATCCGTCCAGTACTTTCTAGGTCATCCTATTCCTATTTTTCCTAATATGACAAATATAGTTATTGCAAAAAGAAAGGAAGTATATATATATATATATATATATATATATATATATATATATATATATATATATATATATATATATATATATATATATATATATATATATATATATATATATATTGTTACGTGGGTGTCTTGGCTGATCAGTTATTGGTTAATTTACGTAAAGTTTCACGGCCCTGCATGCCAAGAATACACGTAACCTGTCTTTTGAAGCCACGAGTTAACCTCAAAGACAGACGTTAATGAATCAAAGGTCGCCAGTTAAGGGTAATTAACCTTAACAAAGAATATTCAAGGAATAAAGACTTTATGATAAACGTCACCAACTGCGGACGCAGAAAAATCTCTACTTGTTAAGATGGTATTAAATACACAGACGCAACAGTTCTCCCCAAACAATGAGCACTATGCATAACGAATACCAGAGTATTAAAAGTGACTTGCTTGCCTAAATCCCCGAGACTTACTGAGATAATTCAGCTAACGCTAAACAATATAATAATTTGGCTTAATCTAGACTTCGTACCAGCGATCACCCTAAATGGTGGCTGGAGAATGAAACAAAGAAAGATTAAGAAATACAGAGAAGAGGATAAAAGGATAGGCGAAGTTTTGAACAAATAACAGACTTTACCTTAGGACGAAGCGTTGTTGCGCGTTCAACGGACGATCGGAAGTTCTGGCAAATGCTTCTTCACTTCACTAATAGAAATAATAGACAAAAGGGAGGAGAGGCCAAACGGACGTGTTGTCTCCCCGAAAGCTTGATTCTCTCTCTCTCTTGTCTGACCAGAGCTGGGTCAAAACAGGCCTACAGTCGTGCCTTAGGCGTCTATGCTCTGTTAAAAACATTCGCCAAGAGAGACAGGTAGAAAGGAAAAAGGGACTTTAGGACCACCTATTTTTAAGGCTGATATGGAAATTTTGCTATAGGGGGAAATGCCTAAATGCTACCTATTCCTTTCTCCAACGGACGTTAAAGTTTGAACTGAAGACGCTCCTAATGTGGGACAAAGCTTTTTCCTTGTCTTGGTCAGGCTGATATTATTACAAACAAATGTTGGGAGGGCGAACAGCAATAATATTTATAAAAAAAAAAAATATATATATATATATATATATATATATATATATATATATATATATATATATATATATATATATATATATATATACAGTATATAAATATCTGCTGGTATCTGTTTACCTGATTCGTACGTAATTATAATAAACACAATGCCCTGCTAACTTCCTGATTTCTTCATATTTTTGTGGTAAGCTTGTCCCTGAAAAACCTAAGATATAGATATATAAATAGAAAGGTAGATAGATAGATATGTAGATAACCGCTATGACTGCATCTCATGCAAGACCACACGCACATCAGAAGAAATGAACATCATTCAGCCTCTATGCCAAGAACAAGAAACCCATTGCGATCAACATTATCCAAAAGCATCTCACAATCACAAACAAGCAAATAATGCGCCCTTGAGTTTTTTTGTACAGCCGCTACAGCGTACAGTCTTGAAAATAGACCTATCTTTCAGTGGTCTCGGTATAATGCTGCATGAGTCGCGGTCCATCAAACTTTAAGCACGGGCCGGTGATGGCATATCCTATATCGTTGCCAGAAGCACGATTATAGCTAACTTTAACCTTAAATAAAATAAAAACTCCCGAGGCTAGAATGCTGCAATTTGGTATGTGTGATGATTGGAGGGTGGATGATCAACATACCAATTTGCAGCCCTCTAGCCCCAGGAGTTTTTAAGAACTGAGGGCGGACAGAAAAAGCTCGGACAGAGTTAACAGAGCTGCACTGACCCGTTGCAGGTACTGGGTGCTGTACACTCTGCGAGGGGAGGAGAAGGAGCGAATTCGGTCACCCGTGGACAAACCCATCCTCAAGATGGACTTCAAGAGTCCCAGTGACTACAGCATCATCTGCTGGACTGGGGACTTCGACGATAAGAACCTCCTCATCTACACGGTCGACGATGGAAAAGTTCTGGACACTCTGAACTTCCACAGGTTGGGTTCTTTGCGTGGTCTTGTGACTGCTTGTTTGTCAGGGCTGATTTATTAGTTGGTTTTGGTCATCAGAAAAACAGAGGTCAAAATAAAGTGGTTTCAAGAGCGTTTACAAATAGATATTGTACAATAACTTAAAAAAAAAAAAAGAATTTGCTCTCAGCCGTTGCTTTCTTAATTATGGCATCTTTATACCATAATGACCTAATCGAATATTTGTTGCTTTACAGGAGTTTATGATATGAGAAATATTTCCTTGCAAATCAAACTAATTCACGAGAAAATTTGGTCCCTGTTGTATGTATAAAATGCATTTTTAAAGAGTACATAATTTTGTTCCCATTTTTTTCGTGGTTTTCCATTCTTTGGATATGTAGTATTATTTTTTTTTTAATTACAAATTCATTTGTTTAGTCTTCTCTTTCAGTGTTGCTGTGCCAACTAATAGCATTCACACGATGCTATATTTGTCCGTTTTAATATTGCGCTTAAAACAACAGAAACCACTTTCTCTTAGCACTCTGCATTTTCACGTCTGGCTAATCAAAACGCCACACCAACAAATAGACGTTCTCCTTCTTCACCAGCGTCATGGCCTGGACGACGGACAGAGTTGACCTCTACTGCTGCGTCAACGATCACGGAGAAGACGTATGTCACTTCCGGCGGGGCCCTGAGGCGTGGACGCTGGAACGGGTCATCGCCCACAACGAATACAAACTCCTGATGCTGTATCTCACCCACGACCAGAATCATCTCATCGGGACATTCATGACGGGGTTCCAGGTTCGGGATTTTTCAGAGAGTTCTGTAGACGCAAAAGAGTGTTCAAAACGTTTCTTCTTGTTTTGTTCTGTAATTTAAGTTAATTCAAAGTGGGCTACATTATGCACATAGGTGTTAGATGTTTTTTTTTTCTTTTTTATCAATCCATTACGAGTCAAATGCGATTTGGTTTGCATTGTGGAGGCCAAAAGGACCAAAGGTGTTAAAGTTAAATGTATTTGGGCTGCTTCAAGTGTTCACCTGAATTTTCTGTCGTAAAATTCAGTTTGCCTTTTTCTGCGAAAAAGTTCTTGAAATAACTCCCGCTTTACAATGGGTTACCTTCAGTATGTTAATTACCTTCTCCATTTTATAATGTAACAGCATTCAGGGTATCCATACCACAAGAAAAAATACATAATTCTTGAAAACCTAAATAGCCTATACCTTTGAAATACTGACGATGTATTTGCAAATTCCGATGAATATGTTTATTTAACTATCCATCTTCAGATTTTCCTTCTTTAAAAATAAAACTTAGAAAAGACGAGAACTGGCAACCTTTATCACATGAAGTAATGATATATTCTTTTAGATAAATTTCAAGCATCAGAATCGATACTTAGAGGTGTTCTGATTATGATGTTTTTTACTTCTTTTATTTTTCATTGTTTTTAGTATTAATTTTCCTTTTAGGTGTGGGAGGTGGAGTCGGGAAAAGGCTGGACTCTAAAGTTACCTCACGGCGTCAGGAACATCTCGACCAAGCTCTTGAAGTCCAACACTTGTATCCTCTCCAAAGGTTATCATCACGCCGTGGCGGGAGTGAGGTAGGGAAGAGAGACATCGGCCTTGAAAAAGCATCATTAAAACCATCTGAACTATTTTTGAAATCTGTATGTATACATATTATATATATACACATGTATTTGTAAATCTATGCATATACAGTATATACATTATGTATAATATACTAATATACATAATATATATGTATATATAAATATGATATATAATATATATATACACATATATATACATACACACACACACACTCACACACACACATATATATATATATATATATATATATATATATATATATATATATATATATATATATATATATATATATATATATATATATATATATATATATATATCGAGAAAAATAAAAGACGGAGGAATGGAATAATCCCTAAGAATCTATGGTCTAAAGAAAGTATTTCCTCTCAACCAGAAACATGAAGAACTTTATGTTAAGTTTTCATTCATTAATTTCATTATCATGATTACTATTCATTGATTTTCAAGGTCAGGAGCTGAGCCATTCTACTATCGTCTTATGCGCATATGTTTAATAAATCATTCGGCCGTTTAACTGACTGAATAGCAATAGGCGTTAAAAAAAAAAAAAACTTTTCCTCTAACGAATGGTGTTTGAAAACTTAGCGGAAACATTTCATGAAGGATTTTGGGATCTTTCCTAAATAGTGACCCCCAAGGGTTTTAACACGGTGTGTATCCACCTTTGCGGCGTGTTTAGTACAAGCTCGTTGGGGATTACCGTAAAAACGTAAACAAAAGACTGTAAATATCATAAAGATAATGACCTCCAAGAAATATAAGTCCTGAATAACGGCCTCTGAAAACCCTTGGGGTCACCATCTAGGAAAGATTCGGAGTTCGTTTCTACAGAGGAAACGGTAATCCAATGATAAATGAAGATCCAGTCTTTGTATAGGCTTTACTGAATCCTGTTGACGGGCGTCTTTTATTGAACAAGAATGACTTCAGCACTCGTTCCTTCCCCTGTCTTTCAAACCTCCGTCCAATATTAGTCATCCCGATATTTAAAAGCGACCAAAGAAAGCACAGAAAGGAAATTCGATAAAACAGGCGATTCATACTTGTTAATATCCTGCGTTTCTGTTACTTCATTTCCCGTACGATCAATTCGCAGAAACCGTGACCGTTGAACATTGTCCCCGCTTCCTTTGAAGGTGTTCTCGGTACTGGTGTCAGGCAGTGCTGACGCGTTCGCTACGACGCTTGGCTTATTGATCGCCGAAGCTGGACAACTTAAGGGTTTGGTTGGTATCTGGGTCAGTTAACGCCAAGGAAAGATGGACACAGATGGCGCGGAAAGTTTCTATTACAATCGTGCGGGGCTAAAAACTTCGGAAAAATTAGTTAGAAGCTTGCGTTTAGCATATTGATCCCGGTGCGAGGTAGTGGGTCACATTAAGACCCACCCAAACAACCAACAAAATAGTCTTAGTCGTTTTCGCCTAGGGTCGTCATAATGTCCTAGTATGGAGAGTTGCTTTCGTCAAGAGGAAATAGCCCAAGATTTGTATCACTAAAGGGGAAAACTCTATCTGACATTAAGAAAGGGCATTGAGAACTTACTAAGCACATGGAAAACATACTGAATTTCCTAAAGATGTCTTGTCTGAAAACTGAGGTTGTTTCCTTTGTCGTAAAACGACTTGAAAAAAAGTTATAGCGATGCCTTGATTGAAATATCAATATTTACTTGCTAATTTATGTTGGCTCAAAGAGTGAAGACTGGTAAGATCTAGATTTCCAGCTGATAAGTGATAAAAAAACTATGGCGAGGCCCAATTCACATTCTAAACGGTTTAGAAATAGACGAAACTGCATTGTCAGTTGACTAACTTACATACATACATACAGTTTTAGCATTAAAAGGGGGTGCATCGTCAGTTAACTGACATATATATACCTACCTCAAAATTAGACGAAAATGCATTGACAGATAACCAACATGTACACATACATACGTACATGATGCTCATTAACCCTTTCATTAAAATACACACACTCGCACAAACACGTACACACACAAAAAGACGTGAAGAAACACATCCACAGTTATGTGTGGGCACATATTTTTATAAAATAAATCTCTACAGAGAGCTTTCGGGAATCTGTTCGATTCCCCTTTTCAATAAACCTAATAAACTTGAGATGTTCTATTTCATGCGTCCAGGAAAAGCCTCTACGTTTGGGACCTTCAAAAACAAGAACTGCTGAAGGTCCTCGATGCTCATTTCGGTCGAATCATGGACATGGAAGCTCTCATCGTCGGAAACTGGAATTCGGTAAGTGCGAGGAATTGTGTCGGTAATGGAAAACTTTAGCTGCCTTGTTATTTTTCTCCTTGTGTTCACATACCGGTTTTCTTTGTCTATTTATTTATTTAGGATCTTTCCTAGATAGTGACCCCCAAGGGATTTAACCCGGTATGTATCCACCTTTGCGGCGTGTTTAGTACAAGCGCTTTTTGGGGATTACTGTAGAAACATAAACTGTAAATATGATAACGATAATGACCCCAAAGAAATATTAGTATTAGATAACGACCCCAGAAAACCCTTGTGGGTCACTATCTAGGAAAGATCCTTTATTTATTTATTTACTTAGTTTTTTTACATTTGGCAACAAGGCAGAGAACGTAATTTGTGTTCCTTGCACAACAAGTTAAAATTGAACCAAGCGGTTCATAGTGTTTATTTTTTCAAGTTTTCCCATGCATAGTAGCTGTTTTCCTGTACGAATTTCCAAGCGTTTCCTCCTCTAATTTTGAGTTATTTATGACAGAAAAAATCTCTTTCGCCAACAGGTAATAACGTCGTCTCTAGACAGAACAGTGAAAGTTTGGAACATCAACAATATATTCGAACAAGTTCACGTGATTGACAGACATGAGTTGCAAGTGGATGATATCAGGTAAGACAACTCAGAGGAAAGAACAAATAAAGAACAATGGATACAGGACAGTGAAGTAAACCAACTGAAGTAAAGCAAGTGAATAAAGATACACATTGTAGTAACCTGAAGTTCAAAGCAAAGTTGTGCGAGCAAAACTGCAGACTAAACAACTGACAGTTTATTTTTCCATAAGGATTGGGTTCTTAAGATGTGGAATAAAGTGTTCTGTTTCACACTGTTGGATCTAATATTTTTATTTTTTTCATAAGTAGTATGGTGGGTGGTAAAAGAAACTAGATAAAGTAACACTTGGAACTAGATAAAGTAACTCTTGGATATTCCCGTGTAAGAAATGTTAAGTGTGACTGTTTTGATTACTTTAGTTGCTTATTGTCGCAGATGCTAAAATTCACAAATCTTCTTTCTGTGGATCACATCAGAATCAATTATCATTCAGTAGCTGATAATACTGATGAATTGCAAAGGAAGTTAATTTAAGAAAACTAAGGATGTCTATGCATTTACATTTCAGCCTAGCGCCAAACATGCCCCTGGCTGTGACGGTAACGAGAAATTGCGTTGGTATATGGAATCTGAAATTGGGGAAACTGGTGAGTAAGCTGGCAGACTCGCCCCTGGGTGCTATTGTGACTCAAGCTGGAATAACCAACGACAGCAGGTAAGCAGGACAAAGGTATACATGGTCTGTGTGTTCTTAATGCAGGTGCGTGTTTCATGAGAATGTTTAAATTTTATAACCTTCGCCTGGCACTGGCAATATGCAGCTGACAGTATGCAGCAGTATAGCCTCTGCTATCCCGTGATTGAAAGTTTCCAATTACTTGAAAAAAAATGACGCGACTTATAGTGCTCTGAAACATTTGGCTTAAGTCTAGACCAGGAATTTTCCTTTAGTATCTCTTAGAACTGTTATCGGAAATGTAAAAAAAAAAAAAATAAATAAATAAATAAATAAATAAATAAATAAATAGCCTAAATAAATGAATAAATAAACAAGTAAATAAATAAATAGAAATAAATAAATAATATTAAATAAAAAAAAAACACTCATCAATCAGTTGCCAGCTAGGAGGCAGAATTTTGGCCGTTTCTTTCAGAGTACTTTAACATCTAGGTTTCTGTATTTTTCTTCTGTCAACTTTTGTCTGCTAAGCACATCAATACTTTGGCCAAGTAGACTCAGACCGGCTAGATGGCCTATTTGGCTAAGCCTAACTTTGGGCAGTGATTAGCATCTGTCTTTGCTTTAAGTGAAGTAACTTCTTGGCCACAAAGGTTACTGAAGATGTAACATGGACATCCATGTTATTAACATACCAGGATACTCCTGATGTCATTCTAATGACTGCCCATCATGCTTCTTTGTCATTACTTTCAAAGCAACAAGGCTGAAAATTAATCTTAGTTCTTTTAATGTGGATTGCTGACCAAACCTGGATGCCTTGATTTGCTTTGCTCTGCTGCATTTAGACCAGGCCTTAGCAACCTGAAATAATCTTCTCTGGCAAAGACAATACATTGAAAGCAGTGACCAACACGACATGCACAGGTATCAGGAAAGATTTTAGTGTGCTGAGGGCTGCATTCTCCCCACCGTTGGAAACAGAAGATATACACAAGAATTAATAAGGCCTCAGAAATCTTTGGAAAATCACAAGGACTGGAACCCAAAACTTTAATATATTAAGCCTAAGACTGGGTAAGGCTTTCCAATTAGTTTTCATAACAAAACCACATTTGGGATGTGGCTTAACTTCCGTATTGCTCCTATTCTTAACCATGTAGCAGTTTGTAAGTACTAGAAAATTACAATTAGCACAAACAGGATTAGCTAACTCTGCAACCCCCTTTGACTGAATTGAAGAACTAGGGGCAAATTTACCAAAGCTACATTGCGCTAACTCTGAGCAGGAAATACTAGAGCTGAATTGGAATATAACTTTAATTTTTTATAAGAAAAGTACACTGTTGTCTAGAGCTTAGCCTCTGATGAAAACAATCCGCCTTAATAAAATGAATTTGCTAGAGCCACATTGCTCTGAATATTGAGCAGGAAATACTGGAGCTGAATCTGAATATTGTCTAGTCAGTTTGCCATCAACAGTACTTCCATAATTTTAATTATTGATAAGAAAGGTACCCAGTTGTTCATAGCATAGCCTCTGACGAAAACAGTCCGCCTTCATAAAATTCGTGGTCGGTTAGCAGGGTGTGTTAGCAAGAATGATCTCTGCAGGAAAACGAGTAGTGGTGACTCACGAACTCTATTCCTTATAGTCTACCAATTCCACACGCCCAGAGCTTTCGACGGTTGAATGTATAACTGTGTCTTAGCAACACGTGGGTGGCGACACATGCAAGGGCGTTGGTAATACGCAACTGAAAACGCGAAGGTGTCTCCGTGTCACTGGCAGCACTTACTCGTAGTTGGTAGAAGTGCAAATCGGTAAAGACCTTCCGCAGCTGACACCTGTTGCTTGGTCGATGAAAGTTTCACGCGAATTACGGGGAATGAGCTAGAATCTGTTTATCTTCGTTTAGCATAATTCACTTCTTCTAATCATTAGCTTCCCTCAAAATTTCATGGTATTTTATTTCCATTAAACAGAATGACATTTATTCGTGGTTTTAAGACTATAAAATGCTGTTGTTCATCAGCAACAGACATCTCCAAAACCTTTTGCTTGCGTCTTAATTATTTTTATGGATCTGCTAGACGCACCTACGTATACTCATTATGTAATTAACTAGTTACCAGTCTTAGGCTCAGGAAATTTAGCATTATTACAGCTGTAGTTTATCTAAACCGACAGTCAATGTATGTATGTATACTTTATACATACATACATATATATATACATATATATATATATATATATATATATATATATATATATATATATATATATATATATACAGTATATATATATATATATATATATATATATATATATATATATATATATATACATATATATATATATATATATATATATATATATATATATATATATATATATTACGTTTGATGACTAGGAAACTTACTACTCACACGTCAATGACCTTAGTCGTAACTGGATTAAAAAGAATAATTCACATACCAAATCACGTCGATATCGATTAGTAATCTGAACAGAATTTATGTAGTTAACACAATTTTTATTCAAAAACATTTTTCATTATTTATAACTCATTTCTTCATTACTTTCAGATTTCTAACTCAGATGCACTTATTTGTAGGCATTTCGGAGATTTATTTACCTGTTATATTCTTCTTGATCAAGGTACATCATATCAACGGAATCTGGCAACCTCTTGATATGGAACGTGCGCGCGCAGGCAGTTGTGTTCAAAGCGGAACAGAAGAACGTCCAGCAATTAATGCTGTTGGACAGTGATACGAAGTGCGTCACGGTTTCCAAGGTAATAGACAGACTGAATTTTCTTCAGGGTTCGAGTATTAATCTTTAAAACTCCTTTGCGAATCTTGCTTTCAGTTTTGATATGCAAGACTTTTCTTATTTTTGTAATGAATGACAGATCGTTCAGTGGCATTACATCATGATTTTTGGAATGTATTATGTGATATATTTGAGAAATAAATAAAAGTTTAGATTTAGAAACCACTCCAGTGAGTGAAGATGTATATATATATATATATATATATATGCCTAACGATATAATATATATTAAAATGAAATACTTTTGACAAATTCGTCTTTGAGCACAGGTGGCTTTAAGCACAGGTGAGCTGTCATGCGTATTGGTGACGCGTTCCATACCTGACGGTGCCAAGGTGTATGAATTCGATTACCCGATCCGCACCTTCAGGAACATAGCGGTTTCGGCCGATGGACTGTTCCTGGTCATTCCAGCAGCTGAGGGAATCAAGGTATGAATGGAAGATGATATGGTAAATATGATTTAATTCTATAACTGGTATTCTTGCCAGCGTTTGTGTGTGTGTGTGTGTGTGTGTATGTATGTGTGTCTTGCATTATCCATTTGCACATATTTAAAATCTATGTCACTTGTGTAACGAGTATGACTTCAGTATGACTTGCGTAGGTGTAGTATGCGTGAGTATTTCTTCTTCTTCTTCTTCTGCATCTTTTCCCACTTCTGTGTGGGGTCGATGTTTCTGACAGCTTTCCTCCACCTGGCTCGGTCAAACACATCGTCCTCTGGCAATTGTTTGTCTCTCAGGTCTTCTCTAACTACATCCATCCGCCTTCGCTTTTTCAGTCTTCCTCTTGCTCTCCCACCAGGTACCTCCATCTGCATCACTCTCCTCCCTACATAATGTATGTCTCATCCCTTCTCATCACATGGCCATACCACTGCAGTCGCCTTTCCTGGCCCTTTTTTGATAGTTCTGCGACTTTAGTAGTATACGTGAACGTTTATCTCTACAAAAGCGTAGGTTTCGTACACACTCGCCCCCTGGATCCTGCTCGCACCACAAATGCGTAAAATGTACGTAGTTCGCCTGAGTAACAAGTGAATCGCCTCTTAGGTACAGCTGAAGCACCTGTGCGTGAGAGTATAGCTATTTACTCGTATCTGAGCGCAACTGTGTGTGTCTTTGGTATTAACTCTACAGATGTGTGAGACATTTGTTGACAGAGTTAAAACAGATTTATAACTTGAAAAAATATGATTACCCGGTTGGAACGATTGTTGGGTGTACGTTTTTCTACTAAAATTTCGAGATAGTAGATACATAAAATCAACCAAGTGTGTTCACATTGCACCATTAGGTATAATGATTTTATGGTTAGCTTTTAGCGATGTACGTGCAAAAATCTTGAAAACCATGCTTTTTATGTATATTTTATGCGCTCATTCGTTGTTGGTAATCATGACCATTAAGGAAGGTGCCGTTCTTCCCCGAAGCATATGAAACAGGGCCGGCATAAGATCTACGGTGTCTCTTGTGACGCTTGACGAGTTATACTGTCTGTCGTACTGCACACGTTCTAAGCGAGTTGTTTGTTGTATTTCCAATTAGAATATATTACTAATCTCTTTATTACTTTAATATTATTGATAACAATATTTTGTTAATATTAACATTCTTGTATGTATGTTTTGTCATTAATTAATTTTTCCATTTATTTTTTTCTCATTACTTGGTCCAGCTGCAGCATTTGCACGGTTGCACCATGGTCTATTGTAAATCTGGCACTGAAAGAAACCTTTATAGGGCCCCCTCTTCTTTTGAGGCCCTAAGCACGTTCATATTTCGCTTAATAGTTAATCCAGATCTGATTATGGATATCAGATTTAAAAAAAAAAAAATAAGTGTGTTTTCTTTACCAGAAACAATTTGGCCTTAAGTGTTCACAAATATTGCGAGGGTGAGATATTTTATTATTTCTGACTCTGCTAGGCTTGTTTGGTATATTTTGTACTTTACAGTATACCATCATTGGTAATTCTAAGTATTAGCTCCGCGCCTGTTTTTACCTTGCAAACTGTTTTTTTCTACACATTTAGGGCTTCTGATGCTGGCGGTGCATTTGTTTCTTGTCGGCCAAATGGAATGTCCCTTCGCCGTGTTTAGCACCGGTCCGGGGCCGGGGGGCGGGGGGGAGAGGCGGCGGATGCGGTACCCATACGTTAACAAGTTATTGCACTTGGCGGACGGGATATGAACCGTTCGAAACAGACGTAGCCGTGCTCTGTCTTGTGAAGATCGCGTATGGAAACCCCGTATTGGATGGACTTCAGGGATTAATTACAGGTTAATTACATTCGTGCGACAAAAATTGAAGATAAATCCGTAATTAGCAACCAAAATACTGTGGAAAAAGTAAAGTTAGAAGGAAATCGCCGCCGCGGATCTACTACTTAGATCTACCATAATTTTTAACAAAATTGTCGGAATTCATTAACTAGATCGTTTTCTGTCTTCCAAAATTACTTCTTTAGTGTTTTCTGGTTTGAATTGCCGCTTACAATGAACATCAAAACAGTGAAGTAAAATTTTTACAGAAAATGCTAATCTACTTAAAATATACGAGTTATAGTAAAACTGTAAAAAGAAAACGTAAATAATCACCACTATAGAAAATGGAAGTTTGTAATTTAATGGATCCCTAATCTTACTTCCGTCTCCTCTGCGCTTTTGTCGATGTCAACCTAACATTAGCAAAGAGTCAATTGGTTTACGAATTCTTGCTACAGTAACGCAGGAATAGTATGGTAATATAAGTAAAAGTTAAAAAAAAACGCACAGACGGGACGTGGAGTGCTGACTTATACTGTATCTGTTGTGTGTTCTTTATAGCCTAGCATACAGCATATAGGCTAGGTTACATATCTGTGCACTTCCTCTCTTATAGAATATTAACTCAGTCAAATAACAATCATTCGTGTCAGCTCTCTTAATTAAATTCAAAATTAAGTTTTGAGGAATAAAACTACTTCGACAATGAACAGAATGCGACTGTCCGCTGAATAATACCTTTATTGATTAATGAATACCCTTACAATTAAGTTATGTTTTATTAAGGGGAGCTACAACGATAAGTGTTTAAAAAAGAAGACCATTCTCAAAATGAAAATAAACTTTTACTTGAAAATTTCAGGCTTAGAGACTGTGTCTACACCCATCCCTTCTTCAAAACAAAACAAAAATAAGTTAATAAATAAGTAGGAAACCATAATTTCAGTTTCTTATTTATGCATAAAACTCCCAATTCCTGTGCACTTTCTCTGCGTGGACAATTCTGTGAGTATTTGACTTTGATTTTTTGCAGGATACTTTGATAATATACCATGCCAAGACGGGTACACTAGTTCATAAGATACCCCTGAAGTACCCGGGTTACAAGGAGTGGCATATGGTAGTGCCCCTGCCAAACAAACCGACGCAAGTTGCTCTTATCGATCCAGACAAAGGAAATATTATTGACATCAAGACCAAGAAATTTGTCCGATCAATTGCCAAATGGGGTGGAAAGGTAAGATACTGATATGTATTCCTCTTATTGTTTTATAGATCGAAAGATAGAAACATGCCAGTTTCACTAAGAAATTAAAGACTTATGTAAACACAAATTTAAAGAAAACCGAGCCCTCGTAAGACAGAAACGTGCTAGCTTCTTTAATAATTAAAGACTTATATACACACGAATTTAGAGAAAACTGAGCTCCTTATTGTTTCCAAAGAGGTATCTAAGGTTGGTCAATTCTTAATGAACTTTGAATTCTGAAATCTAAGGATGACCGATAGTTAACAGGCTATCATGTTTTGTAGATCGAAAGATAGAAACATGCTAGTTTCATTAAGAAATTAAAGACATATATAGGCACAAATTTAAAGAAAACTGAGCCTCTTATTGTTCCTAAACAGGTATCTATTGATGACCAATACTTAATAAACGTTGTATTCTGAATTCTAAGGATGACCAATAGTTGACAGGCTATCATTTCTAAACAGGTATCTAGGGATGGTCGATACGGTCTTTATGCCCCAGCTCGAGGCGGTCTCGAGTTGTTGGAACTTCGCCACGGGACTTCTGTCAGAACTCTCATCCCGAGAGTAGCAGAGGGCGTCTTCTCTGTCATCTGCGGGTTCACCAGAACGGATGAATACGTGCTTTATTACCACGGTGGGAGGAAAACCATTAGGGTCTTCAGGTGAGAGGATCCTGTATTTGATCACTTAGTGATATATTCAATGTTTTATTGGTGGTAGGGGGTAAAGTCGCATAGGCTTACTTTACTTTATTTTTTTAAGGATTGGGTGCTACTCATTTGACATGCTAGCAAGTTCTTAGTGAAAAGGGTGAAGGCCTTTCATATTATTATTATTGTTGCTTTTATTTGTAAGAGAGGATCCAAAAATGAGATGTGCCTGGTCCACAAATGCATTGTCTAAAGCTGCTTTGTTCAGAGGTGAGAGAGAGAGAGAGAGAGAGAGAGAGAGAGAGGAGTGAAGATGGGAATGGCATACAATAAGCAAAGGGAGAAAGAAGCATACAAACATAGAGAGAGAGAGAGAGAGAGAGAGAGAGAGAGAGAGAGAGAGAGAGAGAGAGAGAGAGAGAGAGAGAGAGGCGTGAAGATGGGAATGGCATACAATAAGCAAAGGGAGAAAGAAGCATACAAACATAGAGAGAGAGAGAGAGAGAGAGAGAGAGAGAGAGAGAGAGAGAGAGAGAGAGAAGAAGAAGAAGAAGAAGAAGAAGAAGAAGAAGAAGAAGAAGAAGAAGAAGAAGAAGAAGAAGAAGAAGAAGAAGAAGGGCAGCTACAGTGACATAAATTATTTTTGTGACATCGGCAGATTGGCAGACGGGAAGATGATTGCTAATTATCGCGTGCAAGCGGAGCTGACTGCCATTGCTTGCAGCGACGACGGGCGCACTATTGTTCTTGGAACGGTAGACGGATGCCTTTCTTCCCTGACGGTAGCAGATCCTACGCGCCCCGGAATCAAGGAGTACCTGAAGGAGCTTCCCTCTAGGAATCCACAGGTTAGGATGTATCCTATGACAGTTCATCTTTGTGGTCACATTCATCACGCGTCCTTGTTTCTTGACATCTTTTGTTGTTGTTCATCCGTGAATATTCAGTTATAATCGCTTGTCAGTTTTGTCTTCAGTTTTTAGTTTTTTTTTTTAAGCGTAATTTTCCTTTTTGTAAGATTATAAACCTAGTAATTATTTAGCATAATCTAAATGTTAAGGTTTACTTCATTATCCATCGTCATCTTTGTGTAAGGGAAGAACTTTCATTTCTAATCTTTTATAAGTGTAGTTGAAATGTATTGTTTTCATTATTATTCCATTCCGACTTTGTCTGGTAGGCTCTTTCGTCTGTTGTACAGAATATGTAGAATTGTGCTTTATCCATTTTTTTTTTTTTTTTGCGGAATAGTTATTATTCATTAGACTTCATCAGTTTTATCTGTATGCATAAATTTTCTTTGTTATCGTAAATATCCTTTGTCCAAAGTCAATCCTCTTTCATTGTTATCTTTTGTCAATTAGTCTGAGTCAGTAGCCTTCTGTTAATATCGTTCGTGAGGTCTGTCCTGTTTAATAGGTTTTCTTCATCGCCATCATTCAGTTGTTTTTATCATCCTTTGGCGGCTTTCTCCGCGGAAATAATTTTTTTATAATATCTTGTCAGTTTTGCCTAAACCGTATAGTACATCTGTCCTTTTGTCATTACTCACCTGTTAAATGCGTGAGAATAGGTTCCATATATTTTTATTTTTCTCCATGTCATTCCTCGTATTTCTCCTTCATCATCAACACCCAATTCCATGTATTTTGTCAGCTATTTCCCACAATTCTTTTTTTACAATCCATTATCTCATTTAGTTTTAAAACGTGTGTACATTGTCTTGCTTCCAGTTTTATTTAAAAACAATTTCTAACACTCGCAACAATGAGGATAAATAGAACCCTTTTTTGTGTACGGAATCTTGATATATCGTTAAAATTACTCTTACGACCTGCGGTCACCCAGTGTAAAATGGTCTTATTAATTCTGATCGTTAAAGAACACGTTTATTCTTGGTCTCCTCGCGTATACGTGTGTGAAAATGTTCCCCCGTTTTTGGAAATTATCATAAACACCATCTTTAGACCTGTTGATATTAATGAAAATTTGTGTTTACCAGGTTAATCGATTGACTGGTTGATTTGTTTACGCGGAAATATGTTTATCGTTTTAAATGATATAGAATGAAAAATGAAATTAACTCTTGATGAATTAAGGGTTTTCCATTGCTTTGTTTTGGGTGGGTGTTCGTAGAATATATAGTCATTAATAATTAAATTTACATGTAATTTCTAGCCAAATGTCATTATTACTACAAATTTGATTCATATCAAACTCATATTTGAACTTATATCAAATTCATTTTTTTCCATATTACAGGGTCATAGTTGTATATTCTTGACAAATGCTATTTTTATACTCTATAAACAAAATGGAAAAAACTTTATTAGAAGGAAAATTAAAGTGTCAGAGGAACTGATTTAAAAAAAAATTCCGAAACGGGGTCAGGTCACATCTAACATAAACGATGAATGGCAAATGTGAAGAAAGTCAAGATGAACAGACAAAAGATGCCAGATGCTAATTACGAAGAACGAAAAGAGAAATTAAGAAATGTAAACAAAGAAAGCCCAGTAATATACAAAACACCTTAAAGCAGATAAACCATGACAATGATCGAATAAACATCGTCACCTGCGATAAGTGATGTTGATGAGTACATGGGCCTGAATGGAATGCCCAGAAGTCAAATGCAGGTCATACCAGTGCCAGAAAGCTGACGACTCAAAACTGTCCTGATGTAGTTAAGTTATGACTGTACAGAACGTGAAATAAGGCAGTAGGTGAATTTAAAAGTAAATGGAAATAAATTGGAAGCATTTACTTGGATTTGGTTGACTTATTTATCTTGTACATAATTCTGGCACTGCGGCAGCTTAATTATTAATGTGGAAAATGCCAAATAGATCATATTTTTTAAATGGTTCGAGTCCGCAAGTGTACAATTGACCTTTTACTCATTTCAACACATTGCCTTCACTTAAGGGCATAAGGCCTGTTCAGTCTATTGAAGAAAGCATTCCAATAGGTGTCTCTATATGACAGGTATTTGACAAAAAATTGGACAGGTATCTACCCCACCAAAAAAAGAAAAACTTTAAATTTGTAAAGTGAATTTCGTGACTTTCTTTTGAACGTTAAACGCCGGGTTTTAAAGCTAGGAGGTTTTTGTAAGTTCCAGTGCCAGTTTATTTTTTCCAACTAGTGAAACAGTTGTGATATCTTGTCACTTAATCATTCATAAGTTACACACTGAAACTGTATACTTAATTTTTAATTTGTTACACCACTTGTTTTAAGTTCAAACAGAATTTAAACAATGATTTTTCTAACTTTAAGTCAAGTCTAAATTATACCACGCTAACAAATTTCTCCCCTGACAGGATATGCACGTAAGTTCATTCATTCTTCCTATCTTTTTAGACGTTGATTGCCGTTAGTCTTATTTTATGACACAGAACCTGTGACCTCTTGATTTGTGTCAGGTATGCTTTAGCTGTTCATTACTTATCATCCTGGTCTTAGCAACCAATTGACAAGGAGGATGAGAGAAACAAAAGACGTCGATGTATTGTTTCTCAGTTAGAACAACCGATCACTGCCTGTAGATAAGAGGATCATGTTGGTTCTCACTTAGATTACTGGATCGACATTACCAAGGCGAAGGAAGCCTATTGTATATGAACGCTGTCCAAAGTGATTTACGGCAGTGAGTTGATTTCAAAACTTTTTTCTTATCACGCTTGTCTGTAAATACATGATTTTTCTAATAACAGACGTGTTCTTTGCTTGACATTTTTAAAGAACCTTTTAGCTTGTTGTTTTGACTAGCAAACTTTTTTCTATAGTTACGAATTGTCAAATATTCTAGAATTGTCAAATATTCTAAGACTGGAAATTCAGAGTGGAATATATTAGGATAACTGTGCTTCAACATTCATTACGTTTGTAAATATCTCTTCAAGTAGAGTAGATTTTTCTTCCTTTCCATGAAAGATTCTATATTCTGATGTGAAGGATTGTTATCACTTCAATTTTCCGGTCTATGTCTTTTGCAGTATTTTTTTTACAGGAATTATGAAATTTCAATTAAGTGTTATTTTCATGTTTTAATTGAGGCATAGATACAGGTGATTATTAGCAAGCCTCGATATGCAATATCTCCTCCAGCTGCAAGAGAACTCTCCATCACCCTATCTTCTCCCTTTCTCTAGATGGGATCTAAAAGAGTTGGTAAAGTTTAGTGGGTTTGGAGGTTTTTGCAAATGTGCTAGAATTACCTAGGTTCAAAAGATTCAAGTTCACAAAATCATACTTAAATATGAGAAAATAGGGATAAAAGGGCATGTAGACTTATATGTTAGTGCAGAGTA
Source organism: Macrobrachium rosenbergii (assembly GCF_040412425.1). Lineage (NCBI taxonomy): Eukaryota > Metazoa > Arthropoda > Malacostraca > Decapoda > Palaemonidae > Macrobrachium > Macrobrachium rosenbergii. The sequence continues at coordinate 66,079,706 of NC_089750.1, forward strand.
GATGGAGGAGTGGGCTGATGAATATAAGGGTAAGATGAGTGGCTGGAGATGTAACTGATCATTACTTGGTTGAAGAGAGAATGAATATGAAACAAATTTTCAAATGCAGAGGAAGGTTTCCTCATGTTACTAACAACGTGACAAGAATGAACAAATGCACAATGAGATGAGTGAGAGCAGCGTATATATTAGGAAGGTGAATAAATTGTGGCCAAAGATTAAAGATACGGAAGTGACAAACTAATAATGGGTCAGAAAGAATCAAGGAAGAGGCTGTTGTGGGAAAACGGAATACCCATGAACACAAAGGAAGGAGAGTTAAAAGAATGCACTATGGGCATAGTGAAGAAAGGTTTAGCTAAATAAAAAATAAAAAAATAAGAAAAGCGCCTAGAGTTGATAACCTTACCAGTAAAATGATAAGGGGGGTGATTGTCTTTTTGTTTTTTGTTTTTTTTGTTTTATCCCATACCCACAACCAAAGTGTTTGTACACATATCCAAGACATTTTCCTATTTCCTTTAACATTTTTAGCAGCTTTTATTTCTAAACTGAAAGATTTTTGAAACATACCATTAATCGTATATTCGAGGTCACGCTGACAACGTTTCTCATGATTCTGTACCACCGCCCAACAAAATTTGCACAAATATTTAAGAGACTTTTCGATCCCCTGTATAAGTCTAACCATTTCTATATATATATATATATATATATATATATATATATATATATATATATATATATATATATATATATATATATATTACATATTTTTTTCTAACAAGTCTGAGTTAAAATACTATCTTCCTTCAGCAAGCATTCATGCACTTCCGATTAATTTATTTGATTCCACTTATGTCCAGGTGAGCTGTAAAGTCAAATCCAAAAGCCATTACTTCATTTTGTAGAAAGTGAGCAAGGTTTACTTACCTACACAAGTGAAAGCCATCGGGCTCTTTAAACTGACCTTACGTCTTTGATTTAAATTTTCTTTTCGTGCCCTGTCACCTATTCCATTCTTCCGTGCCCGCCGTCTAACCCTGCCCTTCGTAAGGGCAAACCAGTTTGCTAATGTCCAAAAGCTTATTAGCTGTAACCGAAAACCGAATTTCCGCTCTAGAGGAATACAAAAAGTGTGAACGAATGACCCTCTGTAGCATATGATGTTCCGTTTCATTTCATACCTCAGTGTTATTCATATACACCGCATAATATATATATATATATATATATATATATATATATATATATATATATATATATATATATATATATATAAGATATATGTATATATATTATATAATATATATGTATGTGTGTATGATGTATGTATGTATGTATGTATGTATGTATGTATATATGTATATATATATTCCCAAGGTAGACACACACACACACACAGACTCACAATCACAACACCAGAATCTACGAGACACGCACACAGTGGTTACAGGCGCAAATAACACTACAAACACATTTGTTGCGTCTGTCATCCTTCACTACGCATCGAAGACAAAATAGTTCAGATGCCACGCCATATTGTTAAGGCGACACACGGTATGTTAACACACTCAGGGCAATGCTATTGTGTTCAGCTGGCGTTAAGTTGCAATCTCTTTACGTATGCATGGAGACGTGTACATACCGTAAAATTATATCAGCACGGACATATACTGTACATTAATCTGTGTTCCTCCTTTCTACGTTGTATGATATGCAAGTATCCAGCACAATTGTTCTTAGTGTATGCATGTGTCCTATTTTTTATTATTTCTTTTATTTTATTTTATTTATTTAATTATTCATTTATTTTTAGATTTCGTTGCCTAATCTCTCTCTCCTTCAGGCCTTCCATTTCCGGAACTGAATTCTGACCTACTGCCACCTTGTATCTTCATGTTATCCTTTCAAACGACCTGCTTTACTTTCACTTGTAATGTATCTTTCACATCTTCTGCGTTTACTTGTTCGCATTCATTCTTATCATGTCATCTGAATCCCTGTACCTGCAGAAATACAAGGAGGAGGAGGTCAAGCAGGGAATGACTTTCAGGAAGGCTGTGAACATGATCATGTTGACCAACCGACTGCATGACAGCGGATCGTGAAAAGCGAGAAGAAGAAGAAGAAGAAGAAGAAGAAGAAGAAGAAGAAGAAGAAGAAGAAGAAGAAGAAGAAGAAGAAGAAGAAGAAGAAGAAGAAGAAAGGAACGCATCTGGTAATGGTATGTTTGATTAAGGACAGGGAACGGGATCTTCAGATGATGCGTGGTATTACATGCACGTAATAAAAAGATACGATCCCTGATTACATGAAGCTATAGTTTTTTTTTTCTTTTTTTTTCTTTTACTAATTATTAATTGACGTTGTCTACCCGTGATTCTTGAAGGAAAAGGGGTGGACAGATGCCTGAAAGATTTCCGAACTGGCTGCTTGTCAAAGAGAAGTAGTAACATGAAAAGGAAACGCAATTTCTCAAAAAAAAAAAAAAAAAAAAAAAAAAATGGTCTATAGTAAAATAATATTGTGGCTTCTTTTGCTCTGACGACAGAGTTTGAGATAACAAAAACGGAAACATTTTGTTCCCTACTACTAGTGAACCATGAAGTACTAACGTATGTCGCTAAGTTTGGGTAAATGTATCTCATTGTACGACAAGAATTCAGGTAATTAAAATGTCAGAAATCGGCAGTATACAGCTATGTCAGATGCGCTACACTTCTTTGAACAAACAGATGTCGTTTGCCTAAGCTGTAGGAGAAGTCCACAGCGTAGGTAAACGGAAGCTGCCTGTTTATCAAATTGTATCTCATAAGAAACAAATATGAATTTTCATTCAACTTGTTACGTTAAACCGTGTTAGGTAAGTCCGGTCGTCTTACCTTATTTGGGTAATTTGGTTTCTTTGCCGTCCTTGTCAAAATCACTGACATTTGTAGCAACTTGTGTTTTGCCAGTGGTGTTACTGTGTTCTGTCATCTGTATTTACTTCTAAGTGACAAAATCTATAAATCTTACGTTTACTGAAACGATTCTGGTGAGATAAACTGATTATGCTTTTTCAATCGAATGACTGCCAATTTCTTGTTATTTTTGAAGCATCGAAGATTTGTGGATCTGTGGAAGCCTTGTATTGTTCATTCTGTTACCGTCGGAGGCGTCATAGACTTTCATTAGCTACGCCTTACAATACAAGTCTGTATCTTAGCTATCTTCCTGAAATGTTGTGATAGATTAACTACTTACCACTATAACAATAAACTTCCATAATCGCTACGTATTTAGTTAGAAAACATGATTATTATGTCTGACGTGTTTGCTTCTGCAAATGTAAACACAAAATCAGAATTGAATTTTGCACTAATTAGTTATGTGCTGGAATCTTTTTGATAGATTATTTCTTTGATAATCTAGTGTTTTTTCTTGTTAAAGTTCAATTTTCAATTTCCAAAGATTGTAAATGTTAACTGTAGTCAATCCGTTACAAGTTTTTAATATGGAATCTGTGTCATGTATTAAATTTTGCTTTTCCTAACATTATGCTAAACTAAACGAAGTTACTAATAGGCTATCTTGGTGTATTAACTGTACGTAAAGGTACAGCCCTAGACATTTGACGACTACAGAGAGAGAGAGAGAGCGCGTCACAATTAGCTCAAAGCCAAATGATAATCACTTAATGAAAATATATATATTTGACTCAAAATATATGATATATATTCTTCTGCTGTACACAAATATTTTTCTATCAGAAATTATGTCTTAATCATTATATATATATATATATATATATATATATATATATATATATATATATATATATATATATATATATATATATATATATATATACATACATATAATATATATATAAATGTATATATATAAATATACTGTATATACATACATATAATATATATATATATATATATATATATATATATATATATATATATATATATATATATATATATATATATATATATATATATATATATATATATATATACATATATATATAATTCGCATACAGTATTATTTCCACATCATGGTGTCATGATGAATAAAAGATATACTGAATTATAAATAAATTTCATTTTCCTTCTTGTGTGAGTATCCCCAGGTATTCACTGACAAAACCAATGAAACTTGCAAATTCCTAATAATAAAAACAAACAAAATGCGTGACAGAGAGAGAGAGAGAGAGAGAGAGAGAGAGAGAGAGAGAGAGAGAGAGAGAGAGAGAGAGAGAGGATTACAACAAAATTCAGACCGGTATCTTAACCTTTTGTTTTTCCTTTAGTTCTGCGATTTATCTCGCTCCAAAAGGCTCAGTTATCGACAGGCTGTCGAAACACATTGATATCGCTATTAATTTTTCCTACAATAGAGAAGCCAATTTTTACATCCGTAAATACAAGAGCATAAGTGATAGATAAGCATCTCGCCACGATGTTGATGAAAAAAAATCTGATGATAACCATAGTCATGCGACATTAGAACAGATAAACAAATGGAGGTCAAGAATTAGACACCTGTTGCGTACTAGTCAACGTGACCAGCTTCACGCTCATGGCAAGAATAACAAAAAGTTCTGCGGATACTTCCACCTTTCGAATGTCAGGATTAGAGGAGGAGTTTATTCTGTGACATACTGATGTATTTTTTTTATTATTATTATTATTTCTTCTTCCGTCTCAATTTCGGTTCCGTAATTTTCGACCTGTTGATGCACTCTTTCTATCCCATTTCGTTTTTCCTTCACTTGATGATGAATGAGTTGCTACGATTTTCGTATGGATAGTATGCTAGGAAAAGGTCACTGATGGGAGTGCCTTATCGCAAAGTGAATGAAATACCTTGTTAAATACTAGACAGAAAGAAAGAAATAAAGAAGCACTTTAAGATAGAAAGTAAAAATTACATTTCGGACTTAACCCAAACTATGCAATGTCATGGAGTAACAAAGGTTCTCCCTCCTCCCCCCCCCACCATCACCAGTAATCCCACCAAATGTCCTCCCTGCCCTCCCCTCCCCCCCTGTCCATTCGCTGCCAAATACCTGCTCCCACCCTTTCCCACCATCCCCAGGGGAGAGCAGGAAGATATGATAAGATGTGTGAAGTAAGATGTGTGCCATCTTGCATCATTCTAGCCCCGGTGTGATCTAGTTCCGCGGAACCATAAGAAAGAGGGATTCAAGGCTTTTGCAGGCATGGATATTTTCTTACATAACTTCTCCGCTGCTTTTTGTTTTTCTTCCTTTTTCCAGTGAAATTCAAAGTTGTGACGAATGTGGTCGTCCTCATCATGATGACGCAATGATATTGCTTCAATGCCAGTTGCTTCTCGCTCATGCGCAGTGGGAATTGTGAAAGCTTTGAGGTACTCATTCTTCAATGCTAATAATGTATCTCCATGATGGCAGTAACCTCGATCACGTTAGTCACAATAACAGCAACAATGATGAGGAAGTAGAGCCAAAAAAAATAATCCAAAAATATTACGAAGAAAACACCAACAGCAACAAAACTAACTGCATGACAGAAAGGAAAAGAACTCGCCTGCGGGAATAATAATAACAATATGTGATCATTTTCGAGTGTCAAAAGCTAAGGGTTTATTGACCCCATGATTACTCAAGGAAAGGTGCTGGCAAGTGAGAAAGCCACCCTAAAGGAGAATAGGACGACAAATAATTAAGATAATAAACAAATAATGATAATAATAAAATTTAACTGTATTAAGAATGATTCAAAGATGATTCACTGTGCAATTCCACTACGTTCAAAGCAGCGTTAGGAACAAATTGTCATTAAAGAGGAAGAAAAATAAGATTATTGCGCATTTAGATATAGTTTGGGCTACTACAGTAGGTTACTGTGCATGCACAAGCATAGGAAGGTTAAAAGCAGTCAGGAAAGATTTAATTTATCATAGGAACATTGTATGTGATGATTGCCAGCCTAATCGGAGTATAATTATCGTAGACTATCAATTGGGTGGTCCTGAAATGAATTCTAAACATGAAACACACCCAATACTATTACTCCTGCTACTACTACTAGTACCATCACTACTACTACTACTACTACTACTACTACTACTACTACTACTATGCATGTATGTAAACTACCAACGTTATTTTACGATAACTAATTAAGTTATTTACAGGAAGCATTGAAGCAAATCGATGAGACGAAATCAAACGACTAACAGCGACATTTCTGAAAGGGTTCCACTTCACATGACATATCTGCGGTTCCGTGATGTCAGTGACGAATATGAAAGTGCCACTGATACACACTGATATTAACGATGATCGTCAATCATTGTCGCTGTATCGTTGCGTGCCAGAGAGTGGAGTCTACAATGTGACGTGTAGTTTTAATCAGCGATAAGACACTGATTAAACTGTAATGTAAAAATCCCTAGCTGTATTTCTTCTTGCAGAGAAATAGCCTAAAATGTGAAATCGTTTTCCAAGAAAAGCAAATGTGATTAAATGCCTAAAAATTCTCTCTCTCTCTCTCTCTCTCTCTCTCTCTCTCTCTCTCTCTCTCTCTCTCTCTCTCTCTCTCTCTGCACTGCACAGCACTCAATTGTTGGGTCAGTGAGACCAGCAGTGAGTTTCAATGAGGTTCGAAAGTCATTGCAGTGAATGATTTATTCAATATGCATATGAGAACTTTGTGGATAATTTCAAGAAAGATTTTTTTTAATCAAGAAGAATTTCTTACCTATGGATATATTAATTTTCATTGTAATGTTTTTAATGCAATGTTTTGCTGCGTAAGCCCACCTAGGAATACTAAATCAGCTCATTATTATTGGTTCACTCTCACTAGACTTACAAACAACCACATTTACCCTTCGTTGTCATCTCGTTCTCAGACGCTCTACTGTGAAACTCGAACAAGTAGGTTAGAAAATAGTAAGTGGACATATTTTACAGTGGTCCTGCTTTTATCGACGTGCAGGGAAGAACCGAGACACGACTAAGGTACAGCTTAAATTCATGTAAGGCGTAATACCCGAACAATTTTCAGACGAATTTTATTAATGAAATTGTTACCTCTCAGAAATTTTACATGCACCCACAGGATCACGCACGCACACACACGTGTATGTATGTATGTATGTATGTATGTATGTATGTATGTATGTATGTATGTATATATATATATATATATATATATATATATATATATATATATATATATATATATATATATATATATATATATATATTAATATATATATATATATAGATGCGTGTAAAATTTCTGAGGATAACAATAACAGAACAAAATAGATATAAGTTAGCAAGTTAAAAAGCATATTTTAGCATCAAGTGTGATCCCTAACTTGTAAGACCAGAAATAGGTAAATGTAACACCGCTTCTCAAATTAAACTCAAACAACAATTCTTAAGCAAACATAAAAAGAATAATGAACTCGCATACAAGAGTATGAAGTGACTTTGCCAGATAATTATGCCCCCCATAAACGCCGGCCATCTTGGAAGCAAGGGCTCACAATTGTTCCCACGGTTGACGAGGTGCTTAGTGGAGCATTTCCCCAGGACGCCGAGTGACAAGACCCAGATGTAAACAAAGATTCCTTTGTACAAGGGCGAGACACGTGGCTGTTTGTTTACCTTACACAAAGTAAGGTAAGCAAAAGTAAAGGGGGATCAAAACGATGCAACGGGAATTAAAAGAATATCAGGAAGAAATTGTTGCTTGATTGGGAAGTTTGGAAACCAAAGGGTTTTCAAAGTGGTCAAGGGGTCAAAAGGAGATTTTATACAAGTCGGGATCGATTGAGCTTTTGGGGCAAAAGTTGACATGCGTTTTAGAAAAAGAATGTGTAAAAATACGAAAAGATAACGTAGGAATGGACAGAATGAGATTGGAAAGATGGAAAGCAAGAGTAGGGATTAAGAGAAAAGAGATTGAAGAATGAAAGAGAAAAGATGGAAATATAGAGAAAAGATAAGATATCAGAGTGGGAATCAAGAAAAGATACGAAAATAATAGTAAAAAATGAGAAGAATTAGAGGAAACTTAAAAAATATTGAAGATAAGACGTTGAAGAAAATAAATTATGGTTTGCGAGAAAAGGCGAAAGAACCGAAAAGAAAAAAGTTATGTTGAGAGAGAGAGAGAGAGAGAGAGAGAGAGAGAGAGAGAGAGAGAGAGAGAGAGAGAGAGAGAGTTGCAAGAAAATAAATAGAAGGGCGAAAGAAGAGAAGGGTACCGGGCATAATCAAAAGCTTTTCGAGAACGAAGAAGAAGAAGGAGAAGAAGAAGAAGAAGAAGAAGAGAGAAAGAGGCGTGGGGAATGGGGAGGGGAGCGAGTATGAAGGGCTGTTCAAGGAAGGCTAGAAATCTAAGAAGGAGGGGTGAATGTAGTTAAAAGGTTTTCGTACTAGAAGTGACTAGACAGAGGTGAGGGACGTTGGATGCCGAAGTTGCAAGGTCATTTGGATGGAATTATTAGGGTGCCCCTGAGAGAGAGAGAGAGAGAGAGAGAGAGAGAGAGAGAGAGAGAGAGAGAGAGAGAGAGAGAGAGAGAGAGAGAGAACTGTAATTCAAAGAGTTTAGAGAAAGTGAAAAAGAACTTCAAAAAACAGAGGGAGAAAGGGAACTGCAAAGAATGGATGGAATTAATAGAGAGAGAGAGAGAGAGAGAGAGAGAGAGAGAGAGAGAGAGAGAGAGAGAGAGAGAGAGAGAGAAAAGTTAATGATTGGAGGCAAAGGGATACAATGAACAGATTAGAGGGATATAAAGAATTTTAAAGTATTGTGGAGGAAAAAGAATTTAAAGGAATAGTGGGAGTAAAGAATTTTAAAGAAAGGAGGGGAAAGAGAAGAACAATGCTCAAGAATAGAGGGAGGAAAAGAATTTCAAAGAGTACAGAGGAGGAGAAAAAGAATTTCAAAGAGTATAGAGAAGGAGAAATAGAATTTCAAATAACAGAGAGGGAAGAATTATCGAAGAAAAGAACTTCAAAGAATAGAGGGCCACTCTTTTGCAATCCTAGGTAATATGAAAAGATCACAAAAGAAATCATTAAAACGCGAGAATGATGATAATAACAATCATACTGATAAAAAGGATTAAGAATGGAAGAAAGAGACCTTCAGGAAGTTTTATCAGTCGAAAATGCAAAATGGTAGGAGTAATTGTTGTAGTATCAATATTATATAGGACTTTGGAGGTAGCAATACAGTAGTCACAGTAGTAACAATAAAGGGAGCTAAATCTGGATGAAGGAGGAGCGTAGGAAAATGAAGTAATTATGATAATGAAAAATCATGAGTGCCGGATTTTCACTGAGGCCCTTTGAGTCACGCGTCGTTGGACCGATGATGATGATGATGATGATGATGAAGATGATAATGGAACGAATGATGACGCAGGAGGCCACAGGCAGCGAGAGGGAACGAAGCGACCATGAGGGAGAGGACATCCACGCGACCTACAAAGGTAGGAGCCATCGAATCGCATGAAAGAAACCTATCCCATGATGTACAGTCTTAGGGTCCTGTAGGGATTTGGATATCATCGGGAGGGGCGGGTAATAATGAAGCAGGGAAGGTTTGTGGTTGGGAGGGGAAAAGGGGAGGGGGAGGAGGAGGAGGAGAAGGAGGAAGAAGAGGAGGTGGAGGAGGAGGTGCTGCCGTCGTGTGGGTAGAGGCCCAGGGTCTTCGAGAGGCTTCTGAGGGAGAGGAATCGACAGCGCTGGGTGTAGAGGGAGGAGGTGATCGGCGTCCCCGAAGGAGGTCTCCTGAGGGCCCCCTGAGTGCGCACAAGACACCAAGGTCAGCACGGGGACGGCCACAACTAGGAAGGTGACCGCATCTGGTGTTCTCAACCTTCTAAATGAACACTGTGTTCAAAACTGATCAACGCCGCGACGACCCATTCAGATCGGCCAGAGGCTCCTCTTGAACTCGGCGACTGCCTCTGGAAGATTGATCGGAAGGGCGTCTGTCCTGCGCAGGTCTGGTGCCTTCAGGTGACAAGGCTCACGAGGGAATCCTGTCAGTATCCAATTGAACACTTCTGGTTTCGCATAATTATTGTATGGGAAAATATTTATAGCACAGTGACCCTCGCCACGAAATGTTGCACAATTCTCCTTGCCATCACACCTGAAAGGGACGAATCTGAAGGGTGCTTAGTAAAAGTGGCATGATTCTGCTCGGGTCCAGTGGTCGTACCATGGTTAATCTACATCTACAATATTTCTCTTTACTCTTCCACTCTTACTCCCTTCCTCTCCACTATCTCTTTTTGTTCCTTCTTATTCCACGGGGGAGACGAACCAGTGGAGGAGAGAAATCTTGTTTATTCATGCAAGCTAAGGATCAATCTTTACTCATTCTTTCGCTGACACATCTGCTGAATGACAATTTGTAAAGCTTCCAGTGTGGTTGAGATTCATCCTTGTGTCATTTAATGAAAACTATATTTTAAAAAATTATTTACACGGTGGAGGACTTTGGTATTAAGAGTACCTCTTAAGGCCTAATTTGATTTTTGTAAATAACAGCACGTTCACAATGAGATTTATGAGGGTAAATAAAGTTTGGTTTAACCTGACGTTAACAAGGCTGTTATCAGACTGTGAGAGAGAGAGAGAGAGAGAGAGAGAGAGAGAGAGAGAGAGAGAGAGAGAGAGAGAGAGAGAAAGAAGAAGAAGAAGAAGAAGAAGAAGAAGAAGAAGAAGAAGAAGAAGAAGAAGAAGAAGAAGAAGAAGAAGAAGAAGAAGGGGAAGACTTCTTTACTTCCAAACATTTTAATTTCAGATTTTATTCCAATGTTTTTACTTAAGTTTCTTGTTGGCACGCCGTTAGAAATATTTCCTTTTAAGGTTTTGCAGGCAAAACAAAGGTTTTACAATAGTAAATGTGCAAGAATTTCATTGTGCAGTTTGACTTCTAACCTTAAAGCACCCATGTGAGTTCATGCTTAATTAAGCCAAGCCTCTCTCCTTTATCCAGCAACCCGGGCCCCTCCCATGTACCCCCCACCCCTCCCACCACACATACACCCTCCCCCTGAAAAATAGTGACTAGTGAAAAATAATCTTAACTAAAAACGAATAAATGAGTTCAGGAACAGATAAATAAAATTCACGTAAAAATGTACAAGTCAGGTAGTTTATTTAACGTAAACCACCAAATATTAAGAAATATAAAACTCGAGAGGAATTTAAGCGTAAAAAATAATTTCACAGAGGTGAAAGATTCATGGAAGCAATGCTTGACCTCGATATGAAGGCTTCATTCATTTAGTAGTAAGAATATTGTTTAATTTAGGCACCATTGGCCATTTTTTTTATATGCAGTTGCTGTAAAGCTTTTGAAACGTAATAGGTTGTTACAGGTCCGTATGACTAAAGTTTTTATTTCATATCTATATTGTGAAAATCTACCAATCGCAACATGTTGCGTTCATTTGCAGACTACATGCAAAGGTTCCTGCTGCAAGACAGGCATTCATCTTTCTAGTTTTACAAAGTTTGACCTCCCCCAGCAACGCTCTTTAAAAGATTAAATGAACGCAGTTCAGAAATACATTGGTTCATTATGATTACCTCACACATGTGCCAAAGTATAAAATTCTAAACCGAGAGAGAGATTTAATAACCCAAAGTCCAAAGCTTGTACATCTGTCAGACAACAGCCACCTTTTTTTTTCAGCAGTACTACTGTTATTACTGCTACTACGGTTTCATTAAGTATCACTGCTCATGGTGCGCCTACAAGTTAAGTCATCTAACATGCCCTCCCTCCTGGTATCCTACAAGTCATGTTTCTAAGGTGTTAGCTGCGGGGGCACCATCTCCATTATCAAACTGCACAGATCGCCTTGTCTGTGATGATTCTTATTCTTAAGAACTCAGATTACTTTGTTGGGGAGGGAAATTAACCATCAAGTCTTGAGGCACCAGACGGGAATCCCCTTACCTTTCTTTTTAGCTCAACTTCTGAACTACTGTACCTATGATCCTCAAATTTACTGGGGGAAACTATCCAGCCAGTAGTTCTTTTTGTTTTCCAGGACACCAGGGTTTGAGTGTGCTGCCATACTGTGTACTCTGTTTCTTTTGCTCCTGATAATTTTGAAATGTGAATTTGGTGATGGAACTGAATTAATATTAATATTGCTGCTATTAGCGATGCTAATATAGATAACCTAATGCAGTTTGCTTGGTTAGATCATTGCTAATGTAATTTGTCCATGACATTTCGGGTGGATGCTACCCAAATGGACTGAGTCCCTTCCGATATTGCAGAACTGTAAGTAATGTAATAACAGTTATATCTCCTTACTTGCGGCGTTAGCTGTCAAACTCAAATCATGAACTTCAGTCTCTAAGATTTTAGAACCCTTCAGAAACTAGACATGTCAACATTTTCTGACTATTGTCAAAATCTGCTGACTATGATCTGCACCTAGTTAATGCTCCTTCTTAGCCAATTTGGGTGTTACTCCTTACAGATACGGGAGATATAAAGTATATTCCACAGTCTCCTAAAACCTGTTATTTTCCATATAATTTTGATAGTGAAAAAGTGAGCTTCGAACATTTCAATTCGTGCCTTTATTACAAGCAGATTTTTTTTTTTACCATCTGTGCATCCTATGTTACATACGTGAATTTTTTTATATATACGTCTCATCCACGAACAAAATCGTCGTTCCAATTTTCGTTATTTTTCTCGTTCACTTTAACACCTTTTCATAAAAGATCATAGACATTATCTAGAGAGGCTGTGTCCTCACGTCTTTGTTTTTCAGTGACGCTGTACGCACGCTTCTCTTATATCAAGCACACGAAGTGGAAAATTCATTTAAACATCGAAGTTCGCAAACTTTCATCTGTACTTTCCCTATCTCATCTCTCACTCCAAATGTGGTATTTGCAGAAGTGACAAAGGTTTCTTTTGTCCAATTCTGCCATTTGTCTTCTTCTGACATTATCAGGTCTCTCTCCTCTAATTTTGTTTCTTAGTCATTCAGTAATAATGTTGTATTATCCTCACATCACCTACTGTTTAATTGCATCAAGTCGTTGCTTTAGTTCTTCAATGATGGATGATATAAAATCAAAAGCAACTTGATAATTAACGACTATTTTCATTCTGACCCCAAGTAACTTTTGGTCTCTAGGACATCTCTCTTATTTATTCATATAATCACTTATTTGTTTTTATTTTATGTTCATTTCGCTCATATGATTAACTGAAGAGAATATATGAAGATAAAAATAATATATATATAATTTAATTACCCAGCCATCCTTTGTGAAATATCAGTTTCCCGTGTACTTAGATTAGATCTGTGGTCTACGTGAAAACTCTTGCAATATCTTAATGAATAACTGGATTTTACTTTCTTGTGTTAATTATTCTATCTATAGGAAGTCTTACATGAAATCACTTTCCAAATAGTAGATGCAACATCCTTTTTTATAGAATATTTTCATTGTGTTGTTTTTCATACCCATCCAAAGTCCCAGTGTTAGAAAAATAAAGACGAATTTCCCTTGCAACTTTCTTACCATTTAACATTTAGAATAGAAGAACGTCTGCACGCTTTTAGACGTAATAAAACTGAGAAAATTTTAAGAAATGTATTTTAGAAATCGTGGAAATGAGCGGCTTTGTAAGTTTTTTGTAAATTTGTAAATGCTTTGTCAATTTGGCTTCTATAGACCATTTTGCTCCTGTCCTTTGCTTCTGACAGGAGGCTGATGTCTTCATCCTTTCGGTGACGAGCTTGTGGACGTCATATGGGGAATGTCACAACCGTTTTAGTCTGCCAGACAGAGGGCAAAGACGGTTCCCCACTTCGCTACCAAGGTCCCTCCTGTTGGCGCCAGGCAGTCTGCTGTTGCTGTTGCTGCTGCTGCTGCCGCTGCCTCTGCTGCTGCTGGGGGGGTTTCCGACGGCGTGGGCCGCCGCCAACGGTCGGTAGCCAAGCCTGCGTCGACGCCTTCGTGGTGGTTGGTGCCCCGCTGTCTGCTTTAACCACGCGCCTATGGTCATCTCCCATTCATTCCTTCTTCATCTTCTTCTTCCTCTTCTTCTTCTTCTTCCTTGTGTATCCTTTCGCCGAAGTTGGTACTCGACACCTGGTCTCTTCTTCAGAGGAGGTTGGATGGAGAAAGGCACTGGGATGCAAAATAATCGTTTTATCTTCATTTCTGGTGGAGGTTCCGATCAGTCTGGTAAAACATTTAATACCCAGAGTTTCATCATTGCAGATGAAACTCAAACAGGGACTTCGGAGACGAAATGCGTCGACCTGCCCTTCCCAGGACTTTTGCCTAAACAGGCGCTCCTTGCCAAACAATACATCTGCCTCGTCATTCTGTTTGGAAACCTAAGTAAACATTCTTCAGGGGAGAGGAATTTCAAGAAAGGCGAGTCATGCTGGGCTAAGGTAACTGCGCCTTTCATACATAAGAAGGGAGTAAATGCCTTCTGTTTGGATGGTTTCGTTACCGATATACTCAGCATGAGTGTACCTATCTTAAGATAGGCTGATGTGGAATGTTTGCAGATGGATAATGTCCGTTTATATGATCCCATTCTCACGTGATTCTGCCAGCTGTAAAACACCTGCAAGTCACAAACAGCTTGGAGTAGAAGGAAAGAGCAGGAATACCATTTGAAAGCATAATTTCCAAATAGTATCCAAAGGCTTTTGCAAAATTTAGGGAACAACAAACTTCTGAAACCAGGGGCGAGAAAATAACAAAAGACGCTCGCAACAAAGATTCACCCTTTTTTCCTATCTTCTTCTTTTCTTTCTTTTTAATCTCTGTCTCCCTTGTGATTGAATCAACACTAAAGTGATGGTGCTGTTGTCTTAACCTTCTGGTGACATCTGGCGTGATTCCAAAACTAACAGCATCTATCTACACAGCGCTCCTTCTAAACACTGAAAGAAGAAGAAGAAGAAGAAGAAGAGACAAGCAAGAAACGAAGAAGAAGAATTAAATGAGGAAAACCGACACGGGGCGGTTGGAGAGAAAAGGCTGGGGCTCTGTCCTCACTAAAAATGATGACATTATCATCCTGTGACCATCTATGTTACGATGACAAATAACCATAAATGAATCAAACTTCATCCTTTCGCCTATCGCGGAAGTTGCAACCCAACGATGGCGTCATTTCAATTTTTATTCGCGGAGGTGATAAACAACACTCACCAAAACAACGAAAACAGTCAACTGGCAACAGTGACAGGCAAATCATCATCGTAAAAAAGACGAAACAAAGAAAAAATGTACGAGAAAAACAGCGTGTGCCAGGATTACTGGAGGAGTAGCCAATCAGAGCGCTCGAAAGGTCCAAGGACTAATCCCCATTGGTCGGAATTCTCAGGTGGTTATGACGACAGGTAAACAATGAATATATGCTTATTCTTTCATTCTGGAAGTATTGTTGCCTTCCCGTTCTTTAACCCACAGCTCTCTCTTTCTCTCTCTCTCTCTCTCTCTCTCTCTCTCTCTCTATGTCTATGTCTATGTCTGACGGTTTATCAAGTATCCCTTCTTTCGCTATTAAGCGTTCAGACGGGATTTCCAAATAACTTATATTTTAGTTAAAAATTACAAAAGTTTAAAAGTCTATGTAATGTAAAGAGGGTTAATTGCATTTGTCTCAGTATTATAGCTGAGTGAAAATAAATGGGTTTTCAATAGCTTTTTGAACTGAAAGATATTTTCAGCACACTTAACTGATACCGGAAGTTGATTATACAATCTAGGAGCACAGTGCTTAAAAGTTCTCGTACCCAGAGTGGTCGTTGCACGAGGCTCATCAAGTCTGAAATCATCACGGAAAGGCGTGTATGAACACCAGGCCCAACTACGTATCTTTTCAGGCAACCTTTAAGATACAATGGTTCTCCCGTGCTAATAGCTTGATATGTTAAGACGCAAAGTTTAAAAATAATCCTTGCTTTAACTGGTAACCAGTGTAATTTAATTAAGGTTGGAGTAATATGTTCTCTCGGGGATATACCAACAATTAGTCTAGCAGCTCTATTCAAAATCTTTTGAAGTTTCTTAAGTCGATAATTAGGTAAGTTGTAATACAACGAGTTACAATAGTCTACTCTACTAACTACCAAACTATTAATTAGCAGCTTAGTGGCATCTTCGTTAAGATATTTTCTAATGGATGCGATATTCCTCAGATGATAATTTGCGGTCCTAACCACATTGTTAATATGTTCATCAAATGTCAAAGAACCATCAACTACTACCCCGAGATCTCTGACTTTATCAGTTAACAAAATATTCTCCTTATTGATGGAGATGCTATTAACGTTATCAAACCTTCTTAAGTTATATTTAGTGCCAATTAGAATACATTCAGTTTTATTTTCATTTAGTTTCAGCTTTTTCTTTTGCATCCATTTCGAAACATCTGCCATGAGTCTATCAATAACAGCTTGATCTTCAATCATGTCATCCACTATTAAATAAAACTGGGTGTCATCAGCAAAAAATTTACATTGAACGCCATGTAATTTAAATATCCAAGACAACTCGATTGTATAAATACTAAAAAGAACCGGGCCAAGTACGCTTCCTTGTGGAACACCCGTGGTGAGCTTTCTACTTTCAGAATATCTATCTTTAACCTTCACCTTGAAAGATCTATTCGATAAATAGTTATTAAACCATTTAAGAGCATCCCCATCGATCCCAATAGCAGTCATATCCTCTATTAACACTTCATGAACCACCGTATCAAAAGCAGCGCTAAGATCTAGGAGAATAAGCAAGCTACATTTACCGTCATCAGAGAAACCTAACAAATCATTAATTACGGCACAAAGAGCTGTTTCAGTAGAATGGAATTTCCGATAAGCCGACTGATCTTCAGGAATAGCTCCAATTACTTTCAAGTGCTGACTGAGTTGATCTAAAACGGAAGTCTCGATCATTTTTGACAAAAAGACAAGTTAGAAATTGGTCTGTAAGATTTCAATTCTTGATGATCAAGGGATCCTTTAAGAGATGGTTTAATGATAGCAACTTTTTCAGAGGACGGGACTAAGCTCTTAGTAATACTCAAGTTGACTATACGAAGCTGCAATTGCAATAACCTATCTATGTTCGGGGCATCGATGACCTCATTTATTGGAAAAGGATCGTTACTGCAATAAGAGCGGCCAGAACTAATGAACATAGTTTTGTAAGCATCGAGTGAAATTGGCTCAAACTGCAAAAACTTTGAGAAAGGAAAATCAGGAAAGTAAGGATAGGGGCAAGAAACATCAGTTGTGAAGTTACAAAGTAAACAGGCAACCTTTGACTCAAAGAATTCAGCAAATTCATTTGCCAATTCAAGCTCAGACCTCCCGTCTGGTAAAACATGCCTCTTAATTTTCCCTAAAAGTTCATCGAACACAGAATACAGCCTTTTGATATTGGACCCAACCTCAGTTACTTTTCATTATAATATGTCTTCTTTACATTTCTTAATAATCTATTTACCTCATTCCTAGCTTCCACATATAACATTCGATTTCTCTTTGTTTTATGCTTATGCCAACGTGACTCTGCCAACCTCCGTTTTTTCCTAGCCTCCCTAATTGCAGCATTGAACCATGGGGAGCTGTCTTTTATAACAATATCTTTCTCTACCACAGGGCACATTTTATCATATTCTTTAGAAAATACAGAAAAATACAAAGCAACAAGACAGACCACACATTCACCTACCGAAATATTTCTGCTACTATTTAAGTCAGTACATCCACAGGATTCATTATATTTTTCTTCAATAACAGTAACACCCACATCTATTAGTACAGTAGAGTCCAATAACCGTTTGTTCCTAAATGTTATTTTAGTCCTAAGCTTACTTGGTAATAAGACTGAAATATCAAACATAATAAGCCTGTGGTAAAAAGAGATAGAAAAATCTGGCTCCACTATCAAATTCATAAAGTAATTATCACCCGCACAACAAAACACAGCATCCAAAATATGATCTGACCTAGAGGTAGATACATTCACCTTATTAACAAAATTCATATTGTTCATTATATCAATAAACTTCTTTACATTTGTATCTCTATAATCCTCTAACCACATATTAAAATCTCCACATATATATACATTACATTTTTCATTTTCAAAACAATCCAACAATACAGAAAAGTCTTCTAAAAACGTAGCCCTGCTTAGCTGAGGAGGACGATATACTACTAAAAATAAAAACTGTACATTATAGGCCTTAAACTCCAAGGCTAAATACTCAAAACTCACAAATGCTCCAACAACCCTAATTCTAACGCTTGTAAATGCTTTGGATAAAACAATGCCAACCCCACCTCCCTGACCAAAATTACGTGGTGTGTGAAAAAGTTTATGAGTGTCCGGCAATAGTTCATTAATTTTCAAATTATCAGTAGCACTTAGCCATGTTTCTGTTATAGCGAACACATCTATTCCTTGTTCACAGATTAATTCTCTTAATTCTGTTGTCTTGTTGCGTACTGACTGCGCATTCAGTAAGGCACATTTTATTCTTCTATTACTGGAATCCATGATCAGTCTGTTGAGCAATTCGCTTCCTCTCAGCAACATTCGATGGACAATTCCAGTCAAAAACAGCATGTTCATTATCGGAGAGGTTCATTCGCGCACAATGATGACATTTCAAACTTTCAGACTGACACTGCCTTGTCTCATGGTCAGTTCCGTTACAGCGTCCACATATCCGAGATCCATTTGAAGCCTTGACTCTACATTTGGACTCAAAATGACCATATCCTTGACAGTAGTTACATATTATAACATGATAACTATCCCATACCTTATGTCGACCAAAGTTGGTGAAAAGTATATCTCCATTTTCATATATCCTGCGTCTAATGATAGGTGTACATTTAAAAGTATAATTATACGATTTACCATCTTTAGCTTCTCTAGTTGATACTAGTTTCATATCATCTGGACTTACATTAATACCTTGAAATATATTATTCTTCTTCAAAATCGCAGGCAGGACGTCGTCTATCTGTTCTTGATTACTAACATTGGCAACGGTGATTTTAGGCGACATCTTTTGAAGTACAGTTGAACATAATTTATGGTCATCAGCTGTCTGGTCCAGAGTTCGTTTAGCATTTTCTCTTGCCTTCTTGTCTGGAAAGTCAACGACCAGTGAACCTTTTTCGTAGGCTTTACATTACTAATTTGAATATTCCCAAGGACTTTGTTAATACACCTTTCTTCTCTTCCATTGTGGTAGCTTCATTCTCATCTTCATCAGCAATCAAAATCAAATTTCTCTCTTTCACCACGTCAGAATAACTTGGTTTCAAATCCTTTACAGGTAGCCCACCAGTAACCCTAAGCCTAAGAAATTGATTTTCCGTCTTCAATTCAGTTATTTGTTTTTCTAATGAAGCAAACATATCTCTTTGCCATTAATTCAAACGTTTCCATTTTTCGGCCAAGCTCGTTCAAGGTAACTGTCTCCGAAAAATTGGGCTCACATCTTCTACAGTAGAATTTAAGACCCTTACATCCAATAGAAATTGACTTCTCTACCTTTCTGTAGTCTTCCATAGATATTCCCTCACATTTCCGATGTACTTTCCTGTTACATGAAGAGCAGTCAAGTTGGTTATCATCGTTTTGACGATCACAATAACAAGATGCCATTTCACAAGAAAACTCTAAAACTTCACCTTCAAATCATAGTAAGGCTCTGTTAGGTGGTAGAAATTATGACGTAACAATGACGTATCCGTGACGTCACTAAGGAAAATCTGCGCGGGGGGCCGCTTGAGAATGCGCATCAAGTCGACTAGGCCCTAATACACTAAGTTAGAACGCACTTTCACAGCACTATTTATGTCACTAAGTGGACCAGGCACATCCTACACATATTCATGCACGAATACAGACAGGTTAAACAGCAGTTTAAGGGCAAGGTACTCTAAAACAGGCCAAATTAATGAAGAGGATCTTGTTTACGTTCCTGTCAAGAACTTCTTCTTCTCTCGCTTCTCTCACACAGAATGTATATAGTAAAGAGAGAGAGAGATAAGGCGAGACTTTTTCATAGTTAAGGGATTTGCTCTCCAGCTTATTTTTTCTTACGTCAACTTCAAAAGGATTTTTTTCATAATTTCTCCACCAGTTTGCTATATTATTTTGCCACATTTCAAAGAAAGAGAAGGGAAGCCCCGACCCAGGGGCATTACACCCTGTCCCTTAGATCGGAAGAAGGTATGTTTGCTTCGCGCACTGTACTTGTGTAAGAGACAAAGTAACAGATTAAACAGAGGCTAGTCGCGTGTTAGAAGATAGCAAAACTGAACGTGGAGTTCATTGCACGCGGACTATAGTTGTTACTGTCAGAAAAAAATTATGTGGATATTCGCTGTGTTTTTATTACCATTGTGTTGTTATTATTATCATAACGCCTGATTTATTATTTCTCTAATGCTGAACATACTTAAGTCCTGTTATGTAGAATTTATCGTATTCAAAATACGATTTTTTTTTTACTTGTATTTTCCTGCATTGGTATTATCCATTGAGTTGCTACTACTACTACTACTACTATTACTACTACTACTACTACTACTACTACTATTATTATTATTATTATTATTATTATTATTATTATTATTATTATTATTATTATTATTATTAAACCTTTCCCAGTGAGTATCTTCGAATCTGGATCCTGGGTGCAACCTTCCTCCTGAGGATCTAACCCCTACTACCCTATTTTCTTGCGGGTCCTAGTAAGCCCGGTTCGAGGTCTGGCCATCCTCCTCTCCAGGTTTCTCCCAGATGTCCTCTGAGATCCCAACCAATTCTCCTAGGATGGTAGGCACTACTACCACTTCAGCTTACAGTAGTCACCTTGTTTCCACCTCGAGATTTTGGTACTTCTCTATCTCTTCTCTGCTTTTGCCCTTGATTCTTGTGCCCCGGGCCGCGGTATGGGGCGTATGTATCACTGGTAGTTGTTGGGTTTCTTGATTTGCTAAGATTAAAGTCTGGTCTTCATGTTTGTTTCACATGGCTTACTTCATAGTCCCAAAGTACCTTGATATTTTGGTCTTCCAAAAAATATTTTTTTTTTGGTGCATGGTTATACCACTTTTATTATTATTATTATTATTATTATTATTATTATTATTATTATTATTATTATTATTATTATTATTATTATTATTATTATTATTATTATGTTTTCCTGGTCCGTAGCATTTTTTTGCTTCCCTTTTACTCATTGCCACATCATTGGTGCTATGGCTTCTTTACTGAGTCTCTTACAGCCACTAGTATTCTATCACGTTATCTAAATCCACTGTTATTCATCTGCGTAGACCACATCTATTATTATCATCACATTATCATAAGAGTAGCTATTGTTATCTTTTACTTACGGTTGTGTATGTACAATTTGTATTTATGTATACAACCATGTGCTGTTGTTGTTATACCTGCTGGTCGGATTAACGCAAATATAGACGTTTAAGATATTACCATTATACATACTGGAGTTTATTATTATTATTATTATTATTATTATTATTATTATTATTATTATATTACGAGCTTGATGACGCGTGCTATTCTGCGCTGGAACCCGGCGCTGCCTATCATGTCTCCCCTACCATCCCGATCCCCTGCCTACCCCGACCCCATTCGGAGCGGACAAACAAGAAAGATCCACTCGGATTTTATTATTATTATATTATCATTGGTAGTAGTAGTAGTAGTAGTAGTAGTAGTAGTAGTAGTAGTAGTAGAACAAGAGAGCTTCGCATCAATTATTACCATGAGTGAGTTCAATATCGAGGTGGGTAGTACAGTTCCTCTTATGAGAATGATTGACTGACGTGCTACGAATGAGCCTTTCGTGTAGGCACAGGATGCGGCTTGGTGCTGACGAAGTTTTCTGCACAAGTCATCCTTGACTCCCAGAGAAAACGAGGCAGTGGATGTTAATATTCCTCTTTCTGTAACCATTCCCAGTCAGAGGGCGCAGGATATTATTATTATTATTATTATTATTAGTAGTAGTAGTAGTAGTAGTAGTAGTAGTAGTAGTAGTAGTAGCAGTTATATCATTTCAGCAACG
The DNA here is from genome assembly GCF_040412425.1 of Macrobrachium rosenbergii. Classification (NCBI taxonomy): domain Eukaryota; kingdom Metazoa; phylum Arthropoda; class Malacostraca; order Decapoda; family Palaemonidae; genus Macrobrachium; species Macrobrachium rosenbergii. The sequence goes on from NC_089750.1 coordinate 66,101,872, forward strand.
ATACTTATTCGTTTGATATTCGCACGTCCTTTGATGCTTCAGACACAGGACCAGTTCAAGGAGGGGTAAGTCTGATACTGAGTAATGTTATGTAATTCCTCTCAGCATTTATTATTATTATTATTATTATTATTATTATTATTATTATTATTATTATTATTATTATTATTATTATCATTATTATTATTATTATTATTGTAGTAGTAGTAGTAGTAATTTTAAAGAATCAAGCGTTTTTACCTAACGTTCATCGAGCTTCAATAACGGTACCAGTTTCACGAGCGGAACTGTGACACTGTGTCATGTTGCGTTACTCGCAAACATTGCGCAAACGGAGAAGGTCAAGGGGCATATTCCCCACCGTTTGCCCTAAAGGATGTTGTTTCCAGATCCTTTACGCCTCATCTATTTCTCTTTTTACCTCGCCCCTCACACCTCACCCAACCGCATCTTTAAAAAAAGATCATTACTCTTCTTATTTTTTTCGTAATCGATACGCATGTTTACGTAAACAACCGTTCACTTGCTTCCTTGAACGCCCTAAAAAATCTTGTTACTTCATTAATCACGAGCAGAAACACATCTCTTTTATGGTGATTTTTCATACCCATTTTTCTTATCATTCTTTTTTTTTTTTTTGTTTATACGCACAACGACACACATGCGTATGCAGATGCTACAGACACATACTTAAATAAAGGTAACTGAAGTACTTACTAAAAAAAATGTATATAAAATATCAGATACTTCCATGAATTTTTGTCACTTAAAGTCGCGTGGCTTTTTTATGTTCACAAATATCAACCTACAAATGTCACTTAATTATAGAATTTGCCATACCTTGGGGGATGACTTACGCCCAGTGGGAATTAAAATTGATAATTGGTGCCCTGGCAGCCGGAAGGTCGAAGTCGAATGCCTACATTGTATCTGTACTAAGAAGCCCAGGTTCGAGTCATGTCAGGCCAAATGCACTTAGTTATGTTCCCTTGAGTGTGAATTATTCCCCAGGTATAGTGAATTGAAATATATATATATATATATATATATATATATATATATATATATATATATATATATATATATATATATATATATATATATATATATATATATATATATATATATTTTATATATATTTATATTTATATATATGCAAAATATATACATTATATATGTGTGTGTGTATGTGCGTGTTTACTGAAGGTTTCTTTATAAACGCAGGTCTATACGTGTGTGGCAATATTTATGCATATCTGTTTTTAAAACTGCCACTTAAATCCCATCTTTACGATTTCCCCCGATTGGCCAAATGCGTACCAGCAGTTGGTGTCAAGACGGAACTCGGGCTGAATTGCAAATGGCGTTGCCCAAACTTGGACGCGTTGTTGCCACTGGCGTATAATTGCAACATTTCGCTCCTGTCCTTAGCGATGCAACATTGCACAAGGACGTTACACGTTAGTAGTAGAAAAAGGAGAAGAGAAGGAGGAGGAGGAGGAAGAGGAGAAGAGAAGGAAAAAGGAGGAGGGAGAGGAGGAAGGCATTAAGCAGATAGGGATAAATACATGCGTCCAATTTTTAGTCTATGATAAAATGTATGCTTTTGGTGAATAGAAAAACAGCATACAATTATTTCTTATTTTGTTATGTATACGTGGAAAAGAGAAGCAATAAATGATAGGATAACGGGTGACTGATGTACAAAACTTAAGCTGTCAAGCCAAGCACTGGGAATTGGAGAGGCTGGTTGGCAAGTAAAAAGAGTTCCAGAGCTAAAGGGGATGAAGTGCAAGGATCTCAAGGTGGAACCAGGAGAAAACACAACAGTTCTGCTAAAAAGTAATAGTTAGAGAGGTTGAACAACAAATTTGAAGAGAGGAAGCGGGAATGGAGGAAGAGTAAAAGACCAAAAAGTGGGTGCAGCTTGGGGACGCTGCAAACACGATTTAGGGGTGCCTACAGGCACCACGTGCTGTGCATTGACGGCACTAACCCCCTCCCCCCTACGGGAAATGGTGGGATAATGACTTATGAGAACCTTATGGGGGTGGGGGGGAGGTGGGTTAGTGACCCTCGGGGAATGAGTTGTGCTAAAACAACTCATCAGGGCATAAGTTGTGTTATAACAACACTTCAAAGCGCGGGTTATGTTATAACAACAACTCGGGGCACGGAGTATGTTATAACGACAGGGCTGGATTCAACATCGGCTAAATATTTACAACGAATGATTAATGGTCCAAATTACCGGCATACGTCATCTGGTCTTTGAAAAGGTTTCTGTTAACACGTTTGCTGCTCCACTCTTTTTCTTTTTCTTTTCTTTTTTTTTTTTTACTCGAAGGCGTCTGTCAAAGTGCAATTAGCCAAAGTGGGGAAGCTGTATTTTAGTGGATGAGCATTCGATTCAAGTTTGCTAGGCCCATGGATTCCTCACGGCTTGGCGCCCACTTGTCCACCCAACTGCAGAAATAATAATAATAATAATAATAATAATAATAATAATAATAATAATAAATAACGTGGGCTAGCAACTTTTTCCCTGAAAACTTACTGAAAAACCGGAAGGCTGTACCCTTCTGGAGTCATACCTCCAAAGAGAGATGGTGGAATGTGTTGAAAAAGTGTGTGTATATATATATATATATATATATATATATATATATATATATATATATATATATATATATATACATATACATATATATATATATATATATATATATATATATATATATATATATATATATATATATATATATATATATATTGTGTGTGAATGAGTATAAATAATGACTACAACCCAGCTAAAAGGGAATGTTACTTCTTTGATAATAAAGAATTAAATAATAAACAAAGTTACTCCATCCTAGTGAATGTATAAGAAGAGTTGCTAATAGTCCCGGGAAAATTCTTCGTAGGAGTTTTTAGAGTATCCAACCGGGTAGCAAAAAAATAAAACCTTCTTACTGTCTTTGGACACAATGTCATTCCTTTCAAAGTTTATGGCCAAAATTAACATTACAGTGGAACCTTCAAAAATTCACAGAAATCATGAAAGATGGAAATTTAAAAGACATTTTGCTAGTAGTTGGTTCCCATAGAAATTAAGGTATACGCACGCGGTATTTAGCGTTTAGGGACTAACCAACAATTTAGTCGAAAAAGAAGCAGTATATGCAACTGTCTTCACTTCCGGGAAAGGTTGAGAAAACAAATTATATTCCTTTAGGAGATTATGTTGTGGCAATTACCTATATGGAAGAACCCATACCAGGTTTTTTATTGTGTCTTCCTTGTAATCTGCCTCCTTGAAAGGGATGGAAGTGAATTTTTATTGATGAGAAAATAACGCAAACTTTTTACTAATTTGGGCCGTGAAGCAATTAGCTATTTTTAGTAACATTGCAGCCCCAGAAATTTGCTTTTTCAGATGAGATTTGAATGACAATTAAGTTTATAACAAAAAAATATAAGGAAATGAATATGTAAAAGAGAAGAGATAATGAGAAAAATCTTTAGATACATACTGTTGCCAATGTCGTTTGTCTTATGGTCTGAAATTCAACTTTTCTAAATATTACGACAACAAAAGCAACACCAAGAGATCATTTAGGAATGTCTTATATACATTGGTTTCGTAAGAAGAAAGAACATCCTGTTTGAAAAATATTCAAGACTAAACAGCTCTCATTCTCAGACCAAATTTTACTTGGCCCTCTGGGCATAGATGCAACATTATCTTCTGAAGCTCCCGAAGAATCTATACTTTCTGACGTCACTCTGCCCATTTCCCTGCAAATATGGATGCAAATTATTGGAAAGAAAAAAAAGTTTTGAACATGCCACTGGAAGATCGAGCTGTTTGACGTCAGGCGCAATTATAGTGCGTCATCGCTGACCACATTCGTTGACGTTCTCCGAAGGAAAGACAGTTTTTGGCCGCCTGAAGTATGCGTCCTGGAATGGGCAAAACGTCAGTGCGCGTGCGTGGAAGCGGTCTGGAGAACACGATACTACGCCTCCTTCTGAGATCCCCACGCTGGAGAAATGAGCATGGAAGCATGTAGTGAAGGCATTTGAAAGCATTCCACACTCATCCCATAAAGGACTGTCCATACCCAACCCCCAACCACCATCCCAAGACGGATATGGGACCATCCCCTCCAACCCCTAATGCTGGCTCAGTCGCTACTTCCATGCGAATGGCTCATTTGCCATTAATGCGGCCTCTTGACGAGTCCTTTCACGTGGCATAGTGATGAGTACGAGGTCTCTACAAGGAGCATGACTCATGGAGAGCATGAATAAATTGATGAGTTTGCGCAGGATCTCTCATTCCAATGTGACAACAGTTAAGGGACATCTCATTCTGATCACGGCGCATGCGTGGGACGAATCTCAGGGCCGGAGGAGAGAGAGAGAGAGAGAGAGAGAGAGAGAGAGAGAGAGAGACTTCCCATGGCCTCTCATCTGGGAGAGGCACCTAGTTTTTTCCTTTTGACTCGGCTCCTTTCTTCCGTGTCAGGTCTCTTTCATGCCTTATTATCATCTAGATTCAGTGAAAGATGAATGGGGACAAAGAGGTGAGGATTTAGAGGAATTCATAATCTTTGTTCAAGAGAGGACTCATCAGATGAAAATGAAAAATGAATGCCCTCATCTTTCCATGCAGTAAGTTATGATTTACTCTGTGGAATAAATCATGATTTGCTCTCTCATACCTTCCCCTCTAGTGAGCGGAAGTATGAGAAGAACTAAAACCTACTTCACCTTAATAATATACAGAAGAATCCCATGATTTCATGTACTTCAAAAATAAAATTTTGAAACGTGTCGTTACCTATAATCACGGTTCATGCATTCCAAAATACAGCTGTCAGTACTTGAGGAATGGGCTTTTGTAAGACAATTATTTACGCACCTCTTCTCGCACGTTTTTGCATTTTTACTGCCTCCAGGACAACGGTTTTCTGCTTTCCTGCTCCATAGATTTGATGTATGAACTGAACGAAAACTAACCTTGGGGATGTGATGATTTTAGTTTTTCCGTCGGACTTCTGGGGGATCGCCAGAAGGCTTCTGTTCTTTATTTAATTACAAGATAGAACGAGACACACATAAAGACGTGCAGTGGACAGAGAGAGAGAGAGAGAGTGGGGAGGTTGGGGGGATAGGAGGGAGGGGTGTGTGGGCTCAGAAATAGATGGATATCAAATATAGCAGACTTCTAAATACAGCGCAGGAGTAAAAAAAAAGTTAACAAAGAGTTATAGAAAATGTTTTTGTAAACATTTTCGCCAGCTTCCCCCAGAAGTGAAGAGTCGAGGGGTGAATACAGCCATTCAGAGAGCAACTATTAACAACAAAATACTGGACTACATAGCAACCCATCTTATAAGCATCAGCGTGGGATTAATCTTTGTCAAAAGAATAATAAATAATCAAACGATCTCTCCCTGAAGAAAGCACAACCGGCTTCAAGCAACGTTATTGTTAAGGAAAGAGAATCATCTCCATATCACATGTTCTGAACTTTGTCCAAAAATTGTTAGTCTTCATATACTGGCAGAAGTTTCACTCTGTTGGGAAGTGCCTGAAAGCCAGCAGAAGTTTCACTCTATTTGGAAGTGCCTGACAGACAGCAGAAGTTTCACTCTATTTGGAAGCGCCTGACAACCAGCAGAAGTTTTACTCTATTTGGAACAGCCAGCAGAAGTTTCACTCTATTTGGAAGTGCCTAACAGCCAGCAGAAGTTTCACTCTATTTGGAAGTGCCTAACAGCCAGCAGAAGTTTCACTCTATTTGGAAGCGCCTGACAACCAGCAGAAGTTTTACTCTATTTGGAACAGCCAGAAGTTTCACTCTATTTGGAAGTGCCTAACAGCCAGCAGAAGTTTCACTCTATTTGGAAGTGCCTGACAGACAGCAGAAGTTTCACTCTATTTGGAAGCGCCTGACAACCAGCAGAAGTTTTACTCTATTTGGAACAGCCAGCAGAAGTTTCACTCTATTTGGAAGTGCCTAACAGCCAGCAGAAGTTTCACTCTATTTGGAAGTGCCTGACAGCCAGCAGAAGTTTCACTCTATTTGGAAGTGCCTAACAGCCAGCAGAAGTTTCACTGTATTTGGGACCGACTGACAGCCAGCAGAACTTTCACTCTATTTGGAAGTGCCTGACAGCCAGCAGAAGTTTCACGCTATTTGGAAGTGCCTGACAGCCAGCAAAAGTTTCACTCAGTTTGGAAGTGACTGACAGCCAGCAGACGTTTCACGCTCATTGGAAGTGCCTGACACCCAGCAGAAGTTTCACTCTCTTTGGAAGTGCCTGACAGCCAGCAGAAGTTTCACTCTATTTGGAAGTGGCTGACACCCAGCAGAAGTTTCACTCTATTGGGAAGTGCCTGACACCCAGCAGAAGTTTCACTCTATTTGGAAGCGCCTGACAGCCAGCAGAAGTTTCACTCTATTTGGAAGTGCCTGACAGCCAGCAGAAGTTTCACTCTATTTGGAAGTGCCTGACAGCCAGCAGAAGTTTCACTCTATTTGGAAGTGTCTGACAGACAGCAGAAGTTTCACTCTATTTAGAAGTGCCTGACAGCCAGCAGAAGTTTCACTCTTTGGAAGTGCCTGACAGCCAGCAGAAGTTTCACTCTATTTGGAAGTGCCTGACAGCCAGCAGAAGTTTCACTCCATTTGGAAGTGCCTGACAGTCAGCCAGCAGAAGTTTCACTCTATTTGGAAGCACCTGACAGCCAACAGAACTTTCACTCTATTTGGAAGTGCCTGACAGCCAGCAGAAGTTTCACTTAGTTTGGAAGTGCCTGACAGTCAGCCAGCAGAAGTTTCACTCTTTAGAAGCGCCTGGCAGCCAGCAGAAGTTTCACTCTATTTGGAAGTTCCTGACACCCAGCAGAAGTTTCATTCCATTTGGAAGCACATGACAGCCAGCAGAAGTTTCACTCTTTGGAAGCACCTGACAGCCAGCAGAAGTTTCACTCTGTTTGGAAGTACCTGACAGCCAGCAGAAGTTTCACTCTCTGGAAGTAACTGACAGCCAGCAGAAGTTTCACTCTATTTGGAAGAGCTGACATCCAGCAGAAGTTTCACTCTATTTGGAAGAGCTGACATCCAGCAGAAGTTTCACTCTATTTGGAAGTGCCTGACAGCCAGCAGAAGTTTCACTCTTTGGAAGTGCCTGACAGACAGCAGAAGTTTCACTCTATTTGGAAGTGCCTGACAGCCAGCAGAAGTTTCACTCCATTTGGAAGTGTCTGACAGCCAGCAGAAGTTTCACTCTATTTGGAAGCACCTGACAGCCAGCAGAAGTTTCACTCTTTGGAAGTGCCTGACAGCCAGCAGAAGTTTCACTCTATTTGGAAGTGCCTGACAGCCAGCAGAAGTTTCACTCTTTCGAAGTGCCTGGCAGCCAGCAGAAGTTTCACTCTATTTGGAAGTGCCTGACAGCCAGCAGACGTTTCATTCCATTTGGAAGCGCCTGACAGCCAGCAGAAGTTTCACTCTATTTGGAAGCACCTGACAGCCAGCAGAAGTTTCACTCTATTTGGAAGTACCTGACAGCCAGCAGGAGTTTTACTCTTTGGAAGTGACTGACAGCCAGCAGAAGTTTCACTCTATTTGGAAGAGCTGACAGCCAGCAGAAGTTTCACTCTGTGGGGAAGTGCCTGACAGCCAGCAGAAGTTTCACTCTTTGGAAGCGCCTGACTGCCAGCAGAAGTTTAATTCTATTTGGAAGTGCCTGACAGCCAGCAGAAGTTTCACTCTATTCGGAAGCGCCTGACAGCCAGCAGAACTTTCACTCTATTTGGAAGTACCTGACACCCAGCAGAAGTTTCACTCTTTGGAAGCGCCTGACAGTCAATCTACAATGAGATGTTTTAGAGCACACTGCTCCTTCGACCAGCAAACGACTCAGTTACTCTACTTACAACAACAAGAAGACACCTTCAAGAAACAATGATACTCGAGGAAGACACCACGACTGGCAGTTTCCATTTTAATTCCTCTCCTAAAACTTTGTATATTTTAATTTTATTTCTTCGTAAACGTTTCAATATTTGTTTAGTACAGTTGAAGAGGATCTTAGTAAGGTCGAAAGCTCCTATGTTATATCTAATTATTGAAACTTGGTTGTATACAAGGGATTTTCCTTAACCAAACTAGAAGTGAAACAGTTTTAAGGGCATCGATTCAAGATACGCGATGCTGATTTCAATTTTGTGCTTGCTTTTGTAGGCTGCTGTGGGCAATAGAATGATGACTGATTGCTTTATCAAAGTGACGTCACAACACCCAGAAGTCATCGACGCCGAAAATATTCTTTGAGAGTATATATCGACACTCACTTCACTACCAAGATATATGAGATCGTTCCACTGAAACTCATTAAGTCTTTGTTGCCATAAGCAGGTAAATTGTTTACTTGGTTGGTCGTAAACTGTGGTAAAATGCTTTGCTAGCATTAGCCTATTTTAGAAACCTCATCCCATAATATTAGCCGAGGATGAAAAGAGGAAACCAAGAGTCACCCGCCCTAAGAAGAAAAGTCATAAGTATGTATGTGTGTATATATATATATATATATATATATATATATATATATATATATATATATATATATATATATATATATATATATATATATATATATATATATATATATATATATGAATCTTGCTGATAGGGAGCTTTTCTTATGGGGGAAGGGGCCGGGAGAGGAAGGGATTGGGGGTAAGGGAAAAGTGGGTTTGGGAGGCCATTCTGTATACAGTTGCGTCGCGTAGGCAGTGGAATTTTGTTTGGCGGGAAGAGTTTGCAGTAAGAGGTCAGGTGTCTTAATAAGGAATGCAGGCAGGTATGAAGCAGGCACCTGACCGGCATTGTTCTGCTTGCCTCTCCTCATGCATTCACCGAGAGACAAGCGAAAATTCATTTTTTTTAACTCCTCATTCTCCCACTTATCGTGTGGCGTTTACGTTTTGGCGAGCGAATGCGAGTCTATTTTTTTTCTCAAATGTTTTTGTTTCTCGACTTCTTCCTCTATTATGACTGGCGTGTGCCTTTATGGAAATCAGAAAACAAATTTGGCAAATGTTTTTCTGGTCTTAAATGCTATTCAATGTAAATTTTCTTAGCTATGGTCATGGGTTTAGCAAATGTAAATTCGCACGAAGCAGTCTGACCTGTTTTGACAAACATCACTTCAGTTCCGCCAGTCCTAGCTGAGAAAACAAAGCACACACCTTTTCCATTTCTAACTTGTTACCCTCAAAGGATGAATTCTGAGCCAAAATAATAGTAAAACATTGTATAAGTGTAATAAATAATGTCGTAAATAATCAGCCAAAGGGCGTTACGACCGCTGCAGTTCAAAACATGGAGGCTGGAAGTTGGCATGATGAAACCCTCCTTGAATTAAAAAAAAAAAAAACTGCAAGCCAAAACAGGATAAACTGATGATAAAATTGAGTGTGAAGTTTTCGAAGAGAGAGAGAGAGAGAGAGAGAGAGAGAGAGAGAGAGAGAGAGAGAGAGAGAGAGAGAGAGAGAGAGAGAGAGAGAGAGAGAGAGAGGAATTTTTCGGGGCTTCCATTTAATTAAGAACTTGACCCGTAGTTATTTTTTCCAAAGAATCCGGTAGCAAGAATTTAATCATTATGCCAATTAAAAGGTTAAAGAAACTATGCCTAATGAATTATCAATCGGCAGACGAAGAGTGAATGACAATGAAAGAGAAAAAAAACAGATAAACCAATTAAAAATAGATAGCGTACAACATGCCTATACACCGGTGGCTTTTGGGGCAGATTAGATAAAGCATATGTCATGTAAACTTATGAGACAAAAGTGGTCTTAAGAAGGTTGGGAGAAGCACCTGTTAGGCCTACACCCTTTTCCGAATAGTTACGTGTTATCGTTCACCACAAGGGAAGAAACGGACTCCTCTAATTTGAGAAAGGTCTTTAGTATCTATCATTACCTTATCGTCTCCTGTTAATAATTTCAAGGAATAGCTAGAATTTGAACAAGATTTAATTCCACGTTAAATCTTACCGAAAATATACGTCAAACTGATGTTCATTTGTGTACCCAGAATCAGCCAAGACGACGAAGAATTACGGAAATGCGTCCTCAACTTTCTGAATCGAAGACCCTCCCTTTGCCCACTGGTCGCTCCCTCCACACGCCCCCCAGTGGTTGAGGCTCCAGAATTGATGGAAATCATGACTTCGTTGGTCCTAGTGGATCTATTATTCATTATGTGTTTGTGTCATTCATCGTCCCATTCATTCAAAGCCGACGAAGAACCGTCTTTCACTGTCAAAGACGAGAGATATCTGATGGACGAAAAAAATTTTAATGGCTGGAACCATGACAGCGCAAACCCTTTCATCTTTTTGAAGCACCACTAATGCTCCTCCTGTAAACGCCAAGAAGTCATCTCCAGCATCCAAGAAATAACTAAACTTCGTTCTCTAATTAAGTTGTTGAAGGTAAACACTGCCATTACAAGCAAGCCTACAGGCTACATAAACACAAGCGATAAGAAATCACGCGACCGAGTTAGGCCTACCTGTTCACGGCCCACAAGTGGCTCTTCTCAGAAGTTGTGTGACGTCATGATCGGCAGGTGTCCAGGTGAGCCTGCGCACATGGATGTAACCAACCATCGCCAGGTGCAAGCAGAACTAAACGGGAGAGCGTCTTGTTGTACATTTGAATTATCTTAAGCGGCTTCTAACGCGGACACGGAACCACTTTCTAGATAGCCGTTTTAACTTCTCTTGTTCTAAAATGCTTAGCTCGACTCCCGTCACTGAAGACAATTAGGCTGAGTGCGCCCTTTTACGAAGAGAAGATTCTATCCTCCCAGAATTTGAGAAACGACTGTAAAAGAAATTCTCTCTCTCTCTCTCTCTCTCTCTCTCTCTCTCTCTCTCTCTCTCTCTCTCTGTTATGATTCCTAAAGGGTGTATACCCTTATTGTAAACTAAATAACTCTGTGTCTATGATTCCTATGGGGTGCATACCCTTATTGTGAATTAAAGAACTTTGTGTTTATGATTCCTAAAGGGTGCATACCCCACCCCTATTGTAAACGAAAGAATTTTGTGTCAATGATAAACTCATTCGACGGTGATAGCCCTTTTCGATGCTCTTTGCAGTCAGGAAATCAGCACGATGGGAAAATAAATGCTACAGAATAGGCGAAACGAGAAGAGTAACATTGTGTATGCAGAAGATCAGCAAAAGGAGAGAAGTTGCCTGTGGAAGCCAAAGCTGGAATGTATGAGCGAATCGTTCGGTCAGTTCTCCAATATGGAAGTAGCGTGTACATGATGACTGCCAATGAAGACAAAAAGGTTACAACTGCTAAGATCAATTATTTACGTAGTATGTATGGAGCTGGGAGGATGTGAAAGTGGAAATAGGAAGAAACGGTAAAATGCTAGGTAACAGATGAATCAAGGTGGTCTGGGATGGTTTGATCATGTGGAGATAACAGGAATAGATAGAGTTAATGTGTTGGGAGGATGGAGAAAGTGAAAGCTACAAAGTGCTGGATAGCTGAAGTTGAAGAGGCAGCAGAATGAAAGGGCTTTATTTTTAGGAAGAGCGAAAGTGCGTGCAGTACAGAGATGAATGAGATAATATATGTGGGCGTAGAAGAGTTCAGTGCACTGTTGGTGAGCTATCTGCCTAAATAGGTGAAGCATAATGTTTTGGAAGTTTTTATGTCGGGGGTGGGGGTGGTCATTCTTATCAAGTGGGTAACAGATAAATGTGGCAGCGATTAATGTCTTAGTTTTTCTCTATAATCAAATCCTTTTAAAAGAAAAAAAGAAACGGGTTACTTTATACACACGCACACTCACACACACTCACACAGACACAAGCATATTTATATATACAGTATATATATATATATATATATATATATATATATATATATATATATATATATATATATATATATATATATATATATATATATATATGTATGTATCTATAAATGCATATATATAATATATATGTGTGTTTATATATACACAAATATACATATATATTTATACATTTATATACATAATATATACGTGTGTTTGTGTGTGTGAGTAATGCTGTAAAAACGGTGTTTCTTAAACCTTATGATATGACTGTGTTCAGAGGTACGTAGGAATAAACTAATGAAAAGCAGATAAATTATGCTAAAAAGCATTGATAAACATACAGGTGGGTGTAGGAATTCTGCCCAACTGCAGGAATTCGAGGCATTTAGAAAGCCTAATCTAAGGTAACAGGGTGTTACTTAATAAACATCAGTAAAAGTGTGGTGGAATGCAGTTGCTTCACACGGCAGTCTGATTTGAGCTTTGAATAAGAGGGGTCAAATGATCGACTTGTGAAAAAGGCGTATAAGAGGTTTTGATTTTTAAGCCTGAACTAATGATCTTCATGATCATTGTCCCCACTGAAAGGAGTCATGTATATACAAATAGGAATGATTTCATACGCTCATACACATTCCCCGATAAACATACACATCGAAGGATGAAACTCTCTTGACGATAAACTTCCCACACCATCATCTTGTCTTTCATTTACTTGACCGCTTTCTGATAATTGAATTCCTTTTAAGTTTTTCCGTTTCAACGCCTCTCTCACTCCATTTAGCTAGCTTTTCACCTTCCTCGCGAAACCCCCGAGTTATACAGACTTTACCAGCCTTATACAAGAACCAGACCTTATAGAAAATTCAACATTGCGTCACAGTCAGCTGCAAGTCCTTGTGGTTCATTTTCTTAACAACAATGAAAAGAATAATCTTAATCTAGACAACGAACCGGTCAAGAAAGACATAGAGGTAATAAGATTCAGTAAAAAAAAAAAAAAAAGAAAAGAGTTGGCATGAGCAAAGATTTTTACCTGTCAGAGAGTTGCCTGTAGGTTGTTGAGTTGCATTCTGCTGTGGCAGAAAATATGAATAACTAAGGATAGGGAGATCTACGAAATGCAGGGGTACTGTGTCCAGTGGGACCGTGGAATGTGAGAGGTTTGAAAAACAGAAGGGAAAGAATTCCAAATCTCGGCTGTGGAGGGAAAGAGGCCCTCATCGAACTATGCAATCTGATGGGTACTGATTTTAACGCGCTGCTGGTGAGGATCCTAAGTAGAAGTACGAAGCGGCTGTATATTTTTTTATTTTTTTTTTATTTTTACAAGAGGATTTGAAGTATTTTAATAGTTAAAGGATGAGGTAATATAAGCTATCTTCTTTTTTTATCTAAAAACACATTTATGGTTGATAACTACAATTTTCTATAATTCATTATTTTTCTTTTATCCATTTGCAAACTGATGTAAACGATAATAGTCGACCAGGTTTCATTTCAGTGAGGATGTCCCTCATTCATGATCAACATGCGCATGTATCTCAAAGCAAATAAAATTAAAATTTATTCAAGACTCCTGAGAATAGACAACGTAATTCGACGTAATTTTCACAATTTAAAACTATTATCAATGGATAACCTTACCGGGTTAGATAAATCTCTAAGTGAATGTTAGCACCAAGATGAAAACCGAGTCGTGATCCAGGGCTTTGGTTTTGGAATATGCGGCCATGCAAAACAACAGGGCCTCAAAAAGCGCAGTTGCCATGTCCGTGTGACGCGTTACAGCAGGAAAGTGACTGATACATGAGGAGGGAGGATGCTTCCTTCGACGGTACAAAGGAGACGAATATAAGGACACGAGGAAAGAGGAGGAGGAGGAGGAGGAGGAGGAGGAGGAGGAGGAGGAGGAGGAGGATGTGGAAGAAGAGGAGGAGGCGGAGGAGGAGGAGGAGGAGGTTGTGAAGGAAGAGGAGATGGTGGTGGAGGACTCGAAGCAGGTCAATGACAGGGTAGGGAAGGGAACGAATAATTTTTTTTTTTTTGTTGGGAGAAAAAAAAACACCGAAGGTGATGACTGAAATTTGCAGGATATTGCAAAAGGGGCTCTCATGTGTATTTGCATGAATGGGTTAGACTGGGTCGCCAGGCAATTGGTAGGGAAGGAGGGCCTGTTGGCGGGGTAGTACGGCACAACCTTCAGGGTATGGTAGGCCTGACCAGGGACGGCGGGGGCTTGCGCATGCGCAGAAGCCGTGGTCCAGTGAGTGGCCGTGGTAGGGGCCTAGGGCAGAGCCCCACCATCCTGCCAGCCAACCACCGTCACTGACTCCTCTACTCACAGCGACTACAGCCTTCTCTCTAACTCCTGCCACACGGCCGCCGACGTCCAGTTTAAGCCTTGTCGTTCTGGTCTACCCGCGCCTGCCCGCACACACTCCTCGCCCCAAACGGCACTGCCACGTCCTCGACCACTCGTTCAGAGCTTAATTGAGGTCTTTCTGGACACTGGAAACACCTCTGCCTGCTAGGTCTTCTTCGTTCGATTGGCGATACATTCTGGTGAAAGTCTGTGAGTGGAGGGTGTGTGTGTGTGCGTGTTTGATGATGTGTGTGTGAGTTTGTGTGTGTCTATGTGCTGCGACTGTCGGGACCCAGGTGCAGGTTAGCAGCTTTGAAGTCGACTGGAGAGGGAAGCAGGAGGCACCTGTTCCCCGTGACCGCAGCAGCTAGGATGCCAAATAGCCTTACCCCTGCTCTCCAGAGTGCTATTGCCCATGCAGTGCCAAAGGGCAACACACACTGCTTCTAAGTACCTTCAGCAGGAACGGAAATTATAAGGTCTGTGGACGAGCCCAGTTAAAAGAGGTCTTGCAATTCTGGTCTCCGCTAGATCTCAAGCGAGAGAGAGAAGGAAAGAGAGAAGAGAAGTGGAAGCTGCAACATATTTCTCCTTCCAGCGTTGCAGCTCGCATGTGACACTGTTGCTACGGAACGCTGGAACCATCCCTGGAAGGCTAAAGTGCTACTGGTATCAAATACTCGACTCCGGAGGTCGTTCCAGAGGGGTCGACCATGAAACATTGAGAATTATTTTCTCTGAATAATAGTTTTTGGATATTATCCGGGCTACCTTCACGAAGAAACAGTTGCAAATAGAAGAAAATACTGTGCAGAAGCAGAAAGTTCAACTTTGCATCATACTGTCCTGACGTACAGCAAAGCACCGACCTTTGTTGGTTTGTGTCCAGAAGGTTAGTGGATGGCTTTGGGCAACGGTGGGTCGCGGTGAGAGGTGTGATAATATGGTGCTACCTGCATAGAGCTACTGGTGCTGCTCTTGTGTCGAAGTGAAGACCACTTTCTACCACTTAGGTAATACACAAATTCCGTCCCGAGGCCTTTGGAAAAGCTCATCTCGGGTCGAGTGCAAAAATTCACACCATTTGGCTATCTTTGATTGGACGGCCATTTTGCAGTGAGAATTGCATTTTGCGCGTGGAAAAAAATATCTCACAATACGTGCTAATGTTTACTGTGGAAGCGAGAGTTACATTTTACAGTGAATGTGTAGGACCTGGTGCTTAGCAGGAAGTCAAAATAGAAATAAGAGAAACTTTGCTGAAACGGGAATTATTATTGCATTTCTAAGTGTTGTCTTTTAAAGAGTGCTTTTGAGAAGTGGTACCATCAAAATTTCACGCCCCCCTCTCGCCTATCCACAATGGAGACCGCCGTCTCATGAGAATCAAAAGAGGCAAAGGAAAAATCCATAAATTTTCTCTTAATTCGTCCTGAAAAGAGAGTGTGATTTTTTCCTGAAGCCAGCTTAAAGGCTGGCCTTCCGTGAGGCGTTAGAATTCCGCAGGTGTAGACAAGCTCCGAGGCTTTTTTCAGAACGCCCCCTTCCCCCCAAAAAATATTAAATTCATCTCACAATTTCCCTCTGGATTTAAAACGTGTAGAGTGTGGTTCCTTTCCTCTGTACCTGTCATACCTGGGCTGGCTCGCTGGGGGCTCCATAGTTTCCGAAACCTGTGAGGATGTGATCGACAAGAGGTCGGCCACTGGCGCCCCTACTATAAACCTACGACCACTGACACTCAGACACACACTTACACAAAGGAGAATCGAGGGAGTCGCATACAGGATTAAGAACGTAACTTCGTAAGTGACAGGTAAGGCAAAGGAGGATTTCGTTTTTTGACCTGGCTCTTGAATATATGGTTTGGTAAATAGTGCAAAATCATCTGCATTACTACAAAGAGGATTTTCGTTGTTTGCTTAAACACATGCATTTATATACTTTTACTTACTTATATATATATATATATATATATATATATATATATATATATATATATATATATATATACACACACACATATATATATATAAATGTGTGTGTGTTTGCTTGTTTGCGTAAATGTCAAAACCTGTATGTGCATAAATGTCAGCAACCGCTGCACACATACAAACGAATTAATGTAAGTTACTTCCCTTCGGCCAACTTACTTTCAGATATTTAGGACCGTTAAGGAAGAATTGTTCGAATTACGAAAATGAAGGACATTAATATCAAAAATTGCATGCCATTTCCCCTTCCTTTTACATTCATTTTCACGAGCAATTCATAATCCCTTTTCTTTGGACTTGATCAAAAACAGAATTACGTATGACGATTTTTTGTGACAAGGAAAGCTCGCAATACAAAAAAGCAAGTAAGTACAATTAACCGTCAAATGTATTTGCAAATGAATGGATCTGAGAAGGATTAATGAGACTGGCATCTGAAACTATCATCACTTAGTTGAGAACAAAAGAGTTTTGCCTGTCAGCGCAATTTTTCCTTGAACCAAATTGTAATGACGGGACCATTGCAAATGACAGAAAGCCTTCATGAAATAGGAGGCACCCCAAAGGGAGAAACGACCTAAGCGTTGTATGAATGAAAGAGGTCCCAGTTCATTCAGAGGTTAAGGTTAAACTAAATCTCGAGAAGAAACACGGAAGTAATGGCCGAGATGCGAAATGAAGCTAGAGCCTCTTACCTTGTCGAAATACACGTGCTCTTTTATGTAGGCGATGCAGAAGAGGTTACTTTAAATACCGTAAAAATGGTGTGTTGCAGATCTTCTGCTGGTAATTGTTGTTGCTTGATATTCCCAAAAGACAAAAGTAAAGATACGATAGTCTTCAACTAATCATTTTAGATTTTCAAACCTTTAGTTGAAGTTTTGTGTATGTACGTATATGTATGCTCACATATCAAACTATACAATTGTCAAGTTATAGGAACCTGTTAAAGATGCATCTAATCCCTCCTAAATGGTTAACTGAAAACAGTAATAAAGGTACCGAAGCACTAAAAATAAAAATCTGATCAGAAATCTCGACGCTTGAATGAGAGAAGAAATAGCCAATCATTAAAATACTTGTTGACATGACGGCTTGATTTTAACATTAATCATTTTATTTATTTATCTTCTTTTGCAACTGTTAATTTAGGAACCAGCTTCCATGAGATGGTTTAAGCTTTAAGAGGTTCTTCGTATATTAACACAAAGATGCGCTGTGTCTTTATCCTTACTTGATGTATATTATTACTGAATGTTTATTTTACGTTTTTAATGTAATAAGCAATCTACTATTTTGTTATTTCATATATATATATATATATATATATATATATATATATATATATATATATATATATATATATATATATATATATATATATTATATTAAAGGAACTGGCTTTAATTGACATGTCTCATGTTATTCAATTTTAGCGAAATCAAAGAGGTATATCGTGCACGTGATATCTCACTCTATAATAATGATAACATTATTATTATTATTATTATTATTATTATTAGTGGTGGTGGTGGTGGTGGTGGTAGTATGAGTAGTAGTAGTAGCTAATGATTTGAATCGGAAATAAACAATTACTTTGAAGAGAGTCTGGAAAACTACAGACTCCTAATTTTGGTTAAGAAGCAGTAAATCCTAACCAAACTTAACTTTGCACCTGCTATTATCATGAATGGCCCTGGTCAGTCCAGGCCAATTTTTCTTTTGTGGTAGGAATTCAGGGCACGAGGAATGCGCGGCATTAAAAAGAAATACGCAGGTGTTCGAAGCACTGGGGTCAATGACAATCATGAATATTATGAAGAGTGTAATTTCCATTCAGATTCGTTTCGTAACTATTATTTATTAGCTGCCATTAATAAAAACCAGCAGACTTGCTATTGAAACAAACCTGAAACTTACAATTTCAATTTCCATATTAAAACAAAATGAAGTGCGCCTTAGTATGTCAAGCTTGGTAACTATTGATACTATGCATCGTTCATTTAAGATTAATTGACATTAAATCTGTCATGGCAACTGTTACTGTGTATCATTCATGTAACATTAGATAATATTCAATCCGTGTTATATCAAGAAAGCATTTTTCCTTTTTTTTTAATATCAGATCAAAAATAAATCATAACTTAGAATGCTGTACATTGTGCATGGAGATAACAGTAATTACTAGGTAATGAGTCGTATGCAGGTAATTAATGCAATTAACGGTTTTCCTTTTTCTCTTTGTTGCGTCATATTTTGTGAAATGTCGGAAAACGCACGAAGAAATGAAAATAATGATGGAAATTTACATACGCAAATGACAGTGCAAAGAACAGTGATAATAATAATTGTCATTATTTTTCAAAAGAAGAGTACATACGTATAAAAAGATTAAGAATAAAGAAAAAAGCAAAAGCCATACCAATATACTGTAAGGTAAATGAGACTAAGTCTACCGACAACGCTGAATATACGTAAACATTAGTCAAATTCTATATAACTAACCATCATCAATCTGTTTTATTAATATTATTATACTCGGGTATAGATAATTTTTTTTCTTAGATTTTCGTGTATCTCCCCTTTAAGTATTAGTTTCTTAGACAATATTTTACAGAAGCAAAAGGAACAGTAACTCGAATAATAATAATAATAATAATAATAATAATAATAATAATAATAATAATAATAATAATAATAATAATAATAATAATAATAATAATAACGGGACTAGGTGAATAGCCATCCTGTCTGTTGATATAGAATCAACCAGGATCTTGCATGTATTTTGGTGAAGAAAAATCAATCACTCAGTTAACATTAAAATAACAGTATCAATGACAGTAATAAAAACAATATTTAACAACAACAATTGAAAGAGAACAATGACTAATGAGCAATCTTGTTCGCCGAACGTTAAATAAACTTGGGCTAACCAGGATCAAGAAGCGACATGGTAAATATTCGACTGTGTAGTTAAACGTCCCATACTTGCGTCTCTTAAATTAAACATATACATAAGCAAGGACACGTATATTTTACGGGCAGATAACTAAACCAGGCATTTCACGAACTGCCTGAAATTTCAGGCAGATAGCGAAATGCACTTAGGGACATTTGATCCCCCACGGGCTAATACTAAATGTGGCGAAATACATTTGACCCCCAGGGGCTAGTACTAAACGCGGGGAAACAGTGTAGGTGAGTCACTGTTTCGCCGTGTCTAGTACTAGCCCCTGGAGGGTCAAATGTCCCTAAGGGCATTTCGCTATCTGCCTGAAATTTTAGGCCGTTCGCGAAATGCCTAGTTTCGCTATCTGCCTGTAACATAATAATATACCAGGATTTTTAAAAAATTCGAACACTTTCTAATTGTTTCATAATTACTTGTTTCATTTGCACATCAACACATCTGTACCTGTATCTATTCGATTGCATAAGTAAATAGCGCCCTTACCTCTAAATCATGTGTTGCTTAATTGATAGGATTACCTCTAATGCCATTTACGGGTACTGAGTTACTCAGTTGTTACATTTAGAAGTCTTAGGGAGGATGGTGACCATATAGCGAATGAGTTCAACCATTTTTCTCTGATATGGCCTCTTTTTATTTGTTTATTTAATTATTTATTATTTAATTTATTTGTTATATATATACATATATTATATATACATATATATATATATATATATATATATATATATATATATATATATATGTGTGTGTGTGTGTGTGTGTGTATGCGTGTGTGTATAGCAATTGTTTGTTAAAGTACATATTTTCTATTTTCTTTCAGCAGTTAATATGATTGTGTTTAACATTTGTTATAAATAGTTTTTTCTATTGTCATTCAGTTATTGATACTATTTATTTTTAACTTATGAATATTCAAGCCTATTTAATGTATTTTCTCATATCGACTGTTTTCATAATGGGCATCTATTACGTACAGCCTTGTTCTGCATAACACGAATAATAAAAATAATGATGGTAAATGATAAACTCTGCATTTCTGCGCGTTATTTGAAAAACTAAATTACTTTCCAGTTATTAATAGGATCTATATTTTACTTATGAATATTAAAGTCTATTTACTGTACTTTCTCTTATCGACTGTTTTCTTAATGGGCATCTACTACGTAGAACCTTGTTCTGCATATCAAGAATAATAATAATGATGATGATACGTGATAAACTCTGCATTTTTGCGCGTTACTCGAAAGACTAAATTACTTTTTTGTTGGATGTATCGGAAATTCAGTGCTACGTAAAAGATATGGAACAGAAGTTAATATTTCTGCAACAAGGATACATCAGCCAGGATTAATTTTCAATGAACAGCCGTAATGATTATGTCAGTCTAATATCGAAATAGAATATCATGGATATTTACCTCAGAAGCTTTATATTTAATCAGGATCTGCTTATGTATGATGAAATTGATTTTCTATTGTGTTCTTTTTTCTTATAGCATTCCCTCTTTGGAGATGGACTCCAGAGTCCTTTGGGAAAAAACTTTCTTTCTTTTTCCTTGTTACTTTTCCTTGAGTCCTGTGCAAGTAGGACTTAAGTATTAAGTAAAAAAAATAGTCCAATTTGGGATTATATTGAACGCTATACGAATAAGAATCCCTCAGTTTTTCAAGCCAGTCTTTATCCCTAATTTTCCATCTCCCCTGATGAGAGGAAGCTACCCATATTTTACATAACGTAAATATAATCCCAACACAGAAGCTCCCTCTATATATTCATGCTTAATCTAGTTGTGCAGATCCGAGCTCCAACTTACAGATGACCTTGGCATTTATTGGGGTCCGGCCAAATGCATTCTGGGAAAACGCATTCGGCTTCATTCTTTGCATATCACTATCCCAGGCATCTCTCTCTCTCTCTCTCTCTCTCTCTCTCTCTCTCTCTCTCTCTCTCTCTCTCTCTCTCTCTCTTCGAAGCAACGAATGAAGCTGAAGGAAATATGCGGTGTTGACTTCTTTCTGTTTTCAACGCCTCCAAGAAGGAGAGGAGGAGGAAAAATAAGTAAGAGGAACGCAGGGAGTGACTTCTTTCCTACCCCGGATACCTTGAAGAAGAAAAAGGAAGGGAACTAGGAGACCTATCTCTAAATTTCCCTGAGAAGTAAATTTTCAGAGAGAGAGAGAGAGAGAGAGAGAGAGAGAGAGAGAGAGAGAGAGAGAGAGAGAAATAAGTCGGTTAGGCAGGCGGAATATGATTGGCAACTGCAGCAGAGGTCAGTTCGTATGATGACTACATCTTTCTACCAATGAAATTCGTCGGACTTCCGGACAACTTCCTGCGTTTTGGGGTCAGCTTCTGAGATTGCCTTTTAAAAGATTTATCCGCTCAAGATGGACGTCCATCCTAGGAGTCCTTTTTCTCTGAGTGTGACTGGGATGTAGGTGATATAATACACTGGAACAAAAAGCAAAGATAGATGATTCTGTCAGTTCCGTTTGATGCAGGTGCTTACGGTCCTTACCCGTTTGAATATATTCTACGTTTTTACAAGATGTCAGGATATATTGTCAATTCAGTACAATAAACCTGAAACAATAGAACACGTGCCTGCGCATGCAACATGACTGATGTTCCACGCGCACGATTTCACATATACATACACACAATCACACCCTATTACAATTAAGCCTGATAATTTAAATTTTTATTTGTACGGATGATTTTTAGCTCAGCTGAAAATGATTCAAGCTGTTTTTCTTCAGCTCATTCAGATTTCTTTCATAACACGAGAGAGAGAGAGAGAGAGAGAGAGAGAGAGAGAGAGAGAGAGAGAGAGAGAGAGAGAGAGAGAGAAACTAAAGACTTTCATAACTGCAACTAACAAAATGAATTAGGAGAACAGTCAACAAGAGCTTCAAGTTAGAGAATTTCCAAACGTAGACGTACAGTGTATAAAACTTGCTTCATAAATTAGAAAACAGTCACAAATCTATAAAATAACAAGATAAAAAGCAACATAGCTTGTCAAACTAACACTGAATATGTAAAAGTCTCAGAATTCATCAGCATTGCAATTCACATTTCCATAAGGAAAACTAACACTTTTGCGTTTTATGCCTACGTGCGAAAAATCACAGTTCATACTTAAAACATACTAGTTTTGTATGACCTTAAAGCATACTGAAGTCTCTTTCTTTACACATAAAAAAAAATAAACAGTGCGCACTCCATGGCACAACCTCGATATTTTGATATGAACGTAACTATATAATCCTTTGTCCCTTGGTCAGCACAATGAAAATTTTAATTATATGCCTTATGATAATAAAAACTGTAATAACAGTAATGTTTCTCTCTACATATAAGGTAAACAATGTTCACTCCATAACATTAAATCATTATTTTAATGGCCTTAAAATAACTTAAAATAAATATATAATTCTTCCGCTTTACGCCGGCAAAAGGGGAATGTTAATTCAGAGAATAATAATAATAATAATAATAATAATAATAATAATAATAATAATAATAATAATAATAATGGAAAGACAATACAGAGGGTACATCAGCCATCGATACGGATGTGTTGATACGTACCTTCGTCATGTCCTTGTTCACAGTGGGGTATTAAAATAAGGCAGCACGGGGGGTTCTGGATACTGCTGGGTAGGAGAGGGGGAGGGAAGAAGGAGGAGTATATCGGGAGGGGGAGTGGGTATGGGACTGGGTGGGGGTTACACGTATAACCGAGGTCAAAGAAGTTGATCTGTCTAGCCAGAAACACAGGTGTGAAAATAAACATTACCTTTCCGCGTTCGCCTGCACACGAGTGCAACACCAATGTTGCTCGTTTGGGGGACTCGCTGGAGGAATGTGCCAGGTATTTCGGCTTTCGTCTCTCTCTCTCTCTCTCTCTCTCTCTCTCTCTCTCTCTCTCTCTCTCTATATATATATATATATATATATATATATATATATATATATATATATATATATATATATATATATATATATATATATATATATATGTATGTATGTATTTATATGTATATGTATATACGACTGTGTGTATTCATGTAAAGATTATTCTCTCTCTCTCTCTCTCTCTCTCTCTCTCTCTCTCTCTCTCTCTCTCTCTCTCTCTCTCTCTCTCTCATTTTTCTCATTAAATGACCATATTGAAGTTCAATTTGTTATTTTTTTTCTGTTACATGTTATTAAATGGGGTTGCGTTATTAATGTTATTGCACAATCACTAATAATTTTGCTAAGTGCCATTTACCTATGTTACTTAAGAAGAAGGACACTTCACCGATACTTCTAATTATATGAAATAAGCCAGTTATATCGTTCTCTTCTTGTATCATAAAAGAAACAGAGACTATGAACAATTTGTGTATTTGTGTTTGATTCATTTCTCTAATTATTAATTATCAATCATTTATTTCTCTAATTGTTCGTATACCCACATCGTTATACGTTTATGAAATTTGATTTTGTTTACAAAATCAAGTACTATGATAAAAATAGTTCAAGGGGACTGCTTTCGTCAAATCTACCGTCGTTTTGGAACCACAGCTATTTGGTTTTTAAAAAATTAAGTCAATATTATTACAGTCTGTATGGTTGAATTTCGAGATCGATTACGTTATATAATAAATTACTCTGAGGAAGAGAGAGAGAGAGAGAGAGAGAGAGAGAGAGAGAGAGAGATCGGGTGGGGTATGGCGATAGCTCCTGTGACGCTATTTCACTTGTACAGAATAAACTTTTTGCATCATGGTATCGTTACCATTCCAAGTAAAGTCTATTGGGTAACCCAGGCATAAACAAAACCTTGTGCAATTCACTCCCATATACTTGAAATCCTCATGTGATCGATGATGTTTTTGCCATTCAAAATAATTTCTCTGAGAAACATTTTTCAAGTCCATAATCCATCTCATGAAATCACCTCTAAATCTACTCTCTCGGTCTTAAAAATCCTCTAGAAAGGAAAAATTATATCTTCGTTTGTCACGTGTTCTGTCGTTTACAACATTTTTTTTTTTCAGACAAATGAAGAACTTTACATTCGAATCCTTAAGGAAGATTCTGAGAGGTCATAAGTCATTTCCTATTTAATTTTGCTTAAACCAACATGGAGTATGCCAACTGCCATGCTTTAAAGGGAAAGTGAAATGTTCGTTTTTCCTTTCCATAAACTTTACTGGAAAACTGTTCCTCAAAATTATTGCCTATTTTTTTCATAAACGGAATTTTTTTTAAATCCAGTTACGGTAGCAAAAGTATGAGTGGCTCTAATATGCCTTGTAATAGGAAGAAACTGGGGAGTGGAAACTATGGAGAGAAAACCGAAGAGGCTGAGGAGAGTGTTGGGGGCAGGAAAGAAAAAGACGTTCACCGAAATCTGTTTAGCCGTTCTCGAGAAATTTCGTTAGCATGTGAACCAGCATAATACCAGCAGCAGAAGCTAGTGTCGTAAGAAATCGAACTGTGCAATACTCCAGGGAATATGTGCAAGAATCCCCCCTATCCCACCTTAAAAACAAAGGTTAATGATATACATTCTTATTCAAAAGGAAAGACTGACATACTCGCATCACTGGACAACGAGCACCGAGAGAGAGAGAGAGAGAGAGAGAGAGAGAGAGAGAGAGAGAGAGAGAGAGAGAGAGAGAGAGAATGGAGTTTAGACGCCATATATGTAAATACACATAAAGGAATGGACGCGAGTACTGCACATATCTCACTATTTACTTTCGTTCTGTATCTTAAGAGAGAGACACTTCGCATGGAAAGAGGCGGAAGTTTTCTTTGAAGTTAGCAACAACGAGAATCTTACTTACCACGGTCTTGTAATCTTGCTTATTATTAAACATTACTTATTTGAACTAGCTTATCGAAATCTGATGTCTAAATTTGGGCAGAAGAGAGACAGACACAAATATTTCTACCTGAGTGACGTTCAGCGGATGGATGTTTTGGTCAGCATATTTTTCTTTATGTTCAAGATATTCCCATCTGCTCAATAGTCCTGTTATTATTATTACCATGCAAAAGAGTAACAATCCAAACTTTTCCCTAAATCTGGATTGGTGTGCTATCAGATGGGTTTCAACCATCATGAGTTATTATTATTATTATTATTATTATTATTATTATTATTATTATTATTATTATTATTATTATTATTATTATTATGTAGTGTTGTTACAGTTATAATTGTTCATGTCGCTGCTGTTATAGAAATTATGATTCTTGTCGTCATTTTTATAACAGATATAACCGGAGGAGAAGCAGTTGTTGTTGCAACTAATTTCACAGTAGAATTACTACTGGATCTGGTAAACAATGAAGTATTGTATTTAGCATTACTAAAATAATAAGCAAGATTTTGCACTGAAAAAAATTACAATTCTCTGCAATTAATTGGTTCATTTATACATTACGAAGAAGAACCACGAAAGCTCTTTTCGTCCGAGCAAATGTGATCATAATTTGGGCAAATAAATATGAAACATACGACATTAAAAGAGAAATGATTTGCTGGTCAAGAGTCTCGTGATGCTGAACAGAATAGTCTCGGATCACGTGACAAGGACGTGATACTAATATTTTACCTGGATATGAATTCCTTCTACGTAATTATTATATATAAACGTTCTAAATATCTTTTTAAAAAGGCTTTCGTTGGTTTTCAGATGTTCTTTCGAGTTTTTTGAATAGTTATTGCTTACTTTTGGTAAGTGACATTTTCGTTTAACCATACACTTACAGACATTTTTTATCACATATTTTATATCACTGCACCATTAAGTAAAAAAGATTTTTATTGCACTGTGATATGCCACTTAGGAGACTGAAAGGGTGAACTTGTGGGCTGATTTCTACGAGCTACCAACGAAAAACCGTTCTTGTCAATTCGTACTGGTTAGTTTGTCCTATTCCAGAAGTCTACACTATACCTCTTATTCCCTTCACTGCCTTACTATCCCTTACGGGCCACCATTTTACAAGAGTCCATCTTCGCATAAGGCCGGCTTAATTTATACCAGCCAACAAACCAACCAACATTCTCGGTTACCCGAATGTATAGTAATTAAATACTTTTCCAGTGAGCGCAAGTACTCGATCAACCCATTCATCCATTCATTCATTTATCCATCTGTTCATCTATCCCAGTTTTACTTTTAGAGGTCCCGCAACTGGCCCTCGTCTCGTCCATCAAACCCGTTGGAAGAGAAAACCTTCTTCTCCGACAACCTTGTTCTTGATCCGATTTGGACAGTGAATCGCTGATGAAGAGAAAAGGTCCTTGACTGATATACAGTAGATGGACTTTTCGGTGGCTAATTTCTTTGCCGGAAATTGCAGTCGCTTGCAGTTCATAGTCCCAGGTTTTTATTCAATGTTGCTTTAAATCAGTGCTCTGCGACAGTGCCTAGTTCACTCGAAAGAAACTGTGGCTATAATCCTCTGTATCTCGTTCTTCCTTTTAAAGGCAAATGCACACCCAACCACACGTTCTTTACGTACATGGGTGTACATATATTATTCGAAATCAATATATTTAAACACACACACACATATATATATATATATATATATATATATATATATATATATATATATATATATATATATATATATGTACATGTATATATATATATGTGTATGTGTGTGTGCCACCCTTGATTAAGGCGTATAACCTATATAAACCTCTCTTGCCCCTTGCCTAGGGTGCACAGCTTCACAGCCGTGGGGATAACTATTTAGCCCAATGCTAAGGAAGTTATCCCCGATAAGATAAGAACAATGGTGGACGCGTCAGGATGTCAGTAAAAGGTTCTAAATCTGTCTCGTCAGAAACTACGAAACTGGAAACTATACCCCTCCCTCGTTAACCCCTTTTTACCTCCTCAGGAGAAAATTGTTCCAAATGTTTTTGCAGTATTTGAAAATTAATTAGGATAACCTGGTAAGCAGTGGTTCCTATATTATGATACGCATTTGGTTGAAAGAATTCGTACATGCAAGTAAAGCACGTAATTGAAAAAGTGACATTTCAAGTGACATCACAACAGCAAAACTATTCATGTATATTTCTAGGATAGGATTACACTACATATGAATAATGATGGTATTCTCGATCATTGACTACAACAGTAATGAGACCTGATGACAAATGAAAACCTATACTATCATACGAAGGTTAGAGAAAATAACATTTGAATCTAAGTACAACAATCAAAAAGATCGAAAATAACAAAGTCATACTTAAGGTATACAAAAAAAACTTTATGAGGAGGGCAAATTTTGGAACAGTATACCAGTAAAAAATATGATACGAACTTTCATGAGAAATCTTCGTAGGACGGATTATACATATAGCGTGCCTCGCCCAGTACACTATAGAAAATAGGCGTATTGAAGATCCCATGCAGGATCCCTTTTTTCCAGCTGTATTACTTTCTAACTTTGGACTTTTCATCCTTTCAGTTTTTTTTTTTTTTTTTTTTTTATTCTCTCATCTGGATGACTTTTATAAAATTGCCTTGCCCCAAACATTATCCCTTATCTAAGAAGCAGGCCTTAGTATTTTACTTTATGATAAGAATGATCTGCGTTACGATGAAACAGAACAAAAAAATATGAATGATTTTTAGTTATTGAGCTGGAAAGCCTTTAACAATTAGTCATTAAACAGAATTTTTTTTTGCGGGGGGTGGGTTTCACATGAGTCTGAATGGACGAACATGAAAATGCTCTTTGTTTGTATTTGCGAGGACTCAAAATTTTAATTTTTTTAATAGGTATATCAAGTTCCTAAAGAATTATTAGAAAAAACTGGTACCCCTGCAACACAAATAACAAAGTGCTGAAGTACTAAGGTAAATGTATCTAGATTACAAAAAAGAAATAAAAATACTTGCCCATCATATAAAACAAAACTCACTTCATTAGTTTTCTGTGAAAGAAAACTATTGTGCTGGGTCTGTCTGAACGTCCGCACTTTATTCTGTCCGAACTTTTCCTGTCCCCCCTCAGATCTTAAAAACTACCGAGGCTAGAGGGCTGCAAATTGGTAAGTTGATCATCCACCCTCTAATCATCAGACTTACCAAATTGCAGCCCTCTAGCCTCAGTAGTTTTTATTTTATCTAGGGTTAAAGTTAGCTAAAAACGTGCTTCTGGCAACGATAGAGGATAAGCCACCACCGGGCC
Organism: Macrobrachium rosenbergii; assembly: GCF_040412425.1. Taxonomy (NCBI): domain Eukaryota; kingdom Metazoa; phylum Arthropoda; class Malacostraca; order Decapoda; family Palaemonidae; genus Macrobrachium; species Macrobrachium rosenbergii. Next base: position 66,130,345 of record NC_089750.1, read on the forward strand.
ATGGTTAAAGTTTCATGGGCCGCGGCTCATACAGGATTACAGAGAGACCACCGAAAGATAGATCTGTTTTCGGTGGCCTTGATTATACGCTATAGCGGCTGTACAGAAAACTCGATTGCGCCGAAGAAACTTCGGCGCATTTTTTACTTGTTTGTCTTGTTTTCACTCGGCCCGTAACAGAACCCACCGACGGTAGACGCAACGTCATCTATGGTCAGAAACGTTAACCTCCCATGACGTAAGTCTGCAGGTTTCGCAGGACGGAGGAGGCTGGATTTTAATTGGGAAGTACAGGGACGGGGCAGACCGCAGTTGTGGGAGTTGTGGTGCAGGGACAGGGATTGGTTGTCATTCACAAGGGAATCATTCGGCCAATCAATGAGTAGTACCTTCATACGCTCGTTCAATCTCTGGCACGTGTACGCTTGTGTATGTGCGTACATAGGTAGGTTGCTGATGTAAATCTCTCTCTCTCTCTCTCTCTCTCTCTCTCTCTCTCTCTCTCTCTCTCTCTCTCTCTCTCTCTCCATACATATATACGCACATTTATAGAAAGGAAAAAGAGGTGAATGGTGCAATGTATTTAAGAGGGTTCTACGTGTTGATGATATGCTGTATTAAAAGTATGAATGTGGAAACAATAATTGTATTATTTCTCTAAAGCCACCCTCTGTTAGTAGAAATAGCTTAGTGATGAATATATATATATATATATATATATATATATATATATATATATATATATATATATATATATATATATATATATATATATATATATATATATATATATATATATATATATATGTGTGTGTGTGTGTGTACTAGTATAAATATATATATATATATATATATATATATATATATATATATATATATATATATATATATATATATATATTTAAATGCTCTTTTCTCATATCCCTTGCCATGACGATCAGTGCATTGGATTTCTGAAAAAGGTATTTCTTTGTTATCTTGATTTATCTCTGAGGCGGTTGACCTTCTTTGAGAAGTTATCCATTCATTGGACGTCCTACAGTCTACCCACGGAGAACTTTACCAGTTTTGCTCAAAAGAAAAAAAGGTCCTTGCTCTGATCTAACCCCATTTCTCTTTTAAAATTGCCTCCTCGTCGTTTTTCTCTTCGTCTCAACCAAAATTTTGTTCAGATTTAATCATTTATGAACAGAAATAAAACGATGTTGAGAGACAACGTATATCAGCAAACCTTAAACCCACAATAATACCGTATTTGGAACGTCACCAGAATGGTCTCCGATAAGGTATGATTTAAAAAAAAAGACTCTCTCTCTCTCTCTCTCTCTCTCTCTCTCTCTCTCTCTCTCTCTCTCTCTCTCTCTCTCTCTCTACGAGCATTAGATAGGTGCCATTAGAGTCGAGTGCCTTGAAGCGAGTAGACCCAGTGATTCTTCTCATTCAAATGTAGAAGCTGGCTGCTGTGGCTGGCTACCCGGTTGTCCCTGATGAAACTAAAAGAAAAAACTTGTCTAATCTCTCTCTCTCTCTCTCTCTCTCTCTCTCTCTCTCTCTCTCTCTCTCTCTCTCTCTCTCTCTATACCGTAGACTTTGTCTGAAATCCTACAGTACTTAGACGATGTTCTCCGACTTGTGCAATGATGACAATCACTTGTAATGAGACAGAGATTACAACTCGCTTCTCATGTATCACCGTTCACTTTTCCTTTTTCTCCTCTACCTCTTCCTCCTCCTCCTCCTCATCCTCATCCTCATCCTCATCCTCCTCTTCCTCCTCCTCCTCCTCCACTTCTTCCATTCCATTCTTTATCTTACGTTCGCTGAGACAGGTCTGTACTATGACAAAACCTCTTTAACTAATC
>NC_089750.1:66137206-66142206 GCF_040412425.1 Macrobrachium rosenbergii
TGTTCAGAGCACAGAACTATCAAATCTTACCAAAAAAAAATGCCGTATCATCATGAGATCCAGTATAGTATGAATGAATGCATCCATATATATTTTTTTTTACATTTTCATTTGACATATTTTGTGGCTAGCATTTTCTGTACAAATGCTTTTACAGGTGAGTGATTGTAAACGTTTAGTGACAACGATGATGACAGCAGATAACAGTAATTAATGTAACCCTAATCAATACAAATACATAGCATTAGCCTTACAACAAAACTGGCACCAATATTATCTGTAACGGGAAATATGTTGATAACTGATTAAAATTTCATGATCAAGCACAGAATTTCAGCTCAGTTGGATATCAATCAGCAAAATATTAGGTTTAAGAGATTCTGTCCTCAAACCCCTATTAGATCTTTTTAACAAGAGGTCTATAAACATATAGGCCTCAGAGACTTGGTGCTAAAACTCATTGGCCAAACTTGCATTACTAACATTCTAGCCGTTACTCCGCAAACTGAATAGTTTCAGATATATTATGCTCAAAACTCGTCTACTCACTTTTGACAATTCTTCTCATCACTGCCATACTGCAGAGATCCCGTTCTCAAAAGTACATTGTCTCTTCTCTTGCTAGTCTACCATTCTCTGCCTGCTGATTTTGTCAGTCTGTGCCCCAAAACACATTAGTTTCTCTCGCAGTTTCTCTGCAAAATGATGGTTTCTGAGATGTTGTGTTTTAATTCAGTAACTCAATATAGAGTTCTGCTGGGAACTGGCCGGGTTTCAAAGATTCTGAGTTGAAGGGCAAAAAAATCACTAGCTACCTTATTCTTTTTGCCAAGTTATTCCGTTTAGGTGACTGTAGTTCGTTGACCCACTAAGAAAATTAATGTCAAGCGTTTCCCTTTATAGATATGTGACCACCTTTACCATCATTGTCATCTCGTTAATCATCTGAAATGCGACGACTATAACATTAGTTTTCCGGCAAATTCACACATCACCTAAATCGTAAACAGTGATCCGTGATTAGCTACACTCCTAAGGACTTGTTTCGATATATTCGGGTTATATTGCAGGCACAGTTCATTAATAGTACCTTTTCTCCATCCTTTTACAAGAGAATTTGGTTTAATGACTTGCATGAATGGAAGAGCCAATTGCCCATATTTCACGGAAATTTCACGCCGTTGTATACAGTTACGGCTGTGGCAATACACACTTCTACCTAGTCTTGCTTGGTGGGCAAGAACGGGCAAACCGTGTAAACTCTTCTTTAAACCTCATTTCCTCCCATCCTTCTCATTTGTTCAAAATAACATCAGGGCCTCGGGTTCCAAACCCCTCCGACCCATGGCCCCATAGCCTGAATTGATCTTCAGAGAAGCCAAACCTCCATGACATGGGGGACGAGGGTTGGGGGAGGGGGAGGGGGAGGGGAGGGAGTCTGGAATGAAGGAGGTGGCGGTTATACGTAAAGTCCGGTGGGGAAGAGGGTGGGATGGATAGCCTCCTAAGAGGGGTGAGGGAAGGGTCTTGGCGCCACTAAACCAGTTTTCTAATCGAGTGTCAAATTCTGACTGCCACTCCACCTTCCTTGCATTAAACGGACAAATTGTGTGAGCTTGTTTTCATTCTTGACTTTGTTGCGACCTGCATTATTGCTCTTTGAGACTTCTTTACTGAAGATTCTCCGGAGACTTTTCATCGAAATTATGGAATGTTTCCCTGCCTTAGTTTTTAGCGTATGGTAAACAATCAAGAACACGCGAAAGCAGCAACTTTACGTAGAGGAAAACATGACTTCATACCTCGTTTCCTGTGGCTCATTTGTGACCTACAATGTGCACGACAGAAAAGCTCTTTTTGTTTAGAAAAACTCAACATAAATTTGCATTCTCAGTGGAAATACTACAGAGCACACAGACAACTCAAAAGTAGTACTATTTGCCTAACCAAAGGCATAGTCCCATGCCCATGGCTATAGGAGAGACAGTGGCTTTTGAAACCCGTTATTTATCAATTGCTTGCCAAGTGTACTTCACCAACCTAGAAAGTTCCACTGAGATTGCGTGTTGATATTCTCTCATCACCACAAGATCCACATGTTTCCTTACATAGGGTTGGAATTTTTCCGCTTTATAACGCTATTGAAATCAAGTCGGGCTGAAAATAAACAAATAAAAAAAATTGTGAATTCGAATAACTACAAACCTATTACGGGTAAATTTTGTTGATGGGTATATTCCGATATCACCATAGGCCTTGTCCCCAAAACTGCATAATAGAAAGAGAGATCGTGTTTATTCTTAATGACAAGTGGTTAACTATCCTTGAATCTGGAGACACAAGAAAAACACCAGTATGAATTGCAAACTTAAATATGCGATTAAAACGTGAAAAAAATCTTTGTTGGTTCATATTAGTCTTACAGAATCGTAAGTTTTATCGACTTATATGTGTTAAGATTTGTTTGTTCCATAACTTACTTTTTTGTTACAAGGGGCGGGAGGTCTGGACGGGAGATGGAGTTAGTTCCTTTTTGTGCATTATTAACAAATCGTTATACAGTCGGATGGGTGGCTGACGGCTGAGTTTTTTTCTTTCTTTAGGGTATTACCTTGCAAGTTTTTGTTGGCTTGTTCTTTGGGCCTGATGCTCGTGTTTATTAGTGGCCTAATAATTGGTTGTTACCTGGGTTTGTCGATCTGTCTAGTTGGTTGCCGGTTGTTGGAAGGTATTGTATTCATCTTCTGAGAAATCGCGAACTTGTTTTAGTTTATCTCACATGTAATTTATTTGTTTGCTTTGACTTCTCAAAAGCCACTGCCCCTCCTATAATCATGGGCGTGGGACTCTTTGAATAGTTAGATAATATAACTTTTCAGTTGTCTTGTATGCTCTGTAATATATGCTCTCAAACTAATATAACAAGTGATCTAAAGAAAAACTTGATGGGCTTAAAGTGAATTTAAAGACAATAATGACCTTCTGAACTGTTCATGTGCATTCTAGTTCATAAATTTATGACAATCTTGTCATGAATTTGTGTTCTAGAAAACTTTGTTAATGTAAAGTTTTCTTCTTCGGAAGTGGTTCAGTGAAACCTGGAAAAAATCAGTATCCAAGATTTTTCGTATATTTGACAACTAGAGCGTCCTGGTAGAATTTGATTAGCATGCCTCAATAAAGTTAATTATATCCAGGGATGTTACACGTAACCACTACGATTACATGTGATGTTATTAATAGTCTAATAACGAGGTTAAAAATAATCGGCATGATTACCCTGAAGGTTTCTCTTACTTAATAAGACTTCCAATTACGTCACTAATTAGGGTAAGGAATATTTTGTTCAAAATGTTTGTTCGTCAGTAAGGTACATGATTTTTAGAATTATCTCAACTAGTTTAACAGTAAATGATCCCATTAATATGGGATAAGTTATTGCATAGAAATTTGATCCGTGTCAAAAGCCTCTCTATACACGAGATGAGAAAAGTGGATCAGTAATGGAAACGAGAGAAACTGAGTTCTTAAACATTATAGTGTAATAAAGATAGAATTGTTATGAAAGATCAATGATACGAAATGTAAAGGAAAAGAATACCAGATCACTTATATTCTGAATTTAAACGTGACTTTTAGAGCCTTTATGCAACTAAGACAAACCCAAATTTTGGAAAGCACTCAAATTCAGTTCCACTTTTCCTGGATACACACACACACACACACACACACACACACACACACACACACATATATATATATATATATATATATATATATATATATATATATATATATATATATATATATATATTAGCTTTATCATATACACAATTGTTCTGTGCAGTAGTAGAATTACTAAAAGGACCTCATTCAAACTGGATGATATCTAATGGAGTATTTATTCAGAAAAAGTTACAAGCTTTCTTGGACAAACAGTCCACATTATCAAGTTTGTTTGTTCAAGAAAGCTTGTAACTTTTTCTGAATAAATACTCCATTAGATACCATCCAGTTTGAATGAGGTCCTTTTAGTTATATTACTATATATATATATATATATATATATATATATATATATATATATATATATATATATATATATATATATATATATATATATATGAAATAAAAGTGCTGCCACAAACATCGCTAGAAAGTAAATGTGGAGGTTGAAAGAGAAGGGTAGTTGGGTGCTTGAATACAAGGTTACGTTATTGCTGGTAATCACATTAGTTACATCTACCACTAAAAAGCTTAACAACATTAGTTTTTCATTGCAAACTTATTTCTGAAAGTCAGAGATTTTACTTGAATTGGTAATGACTGAATGCAATTGGTGCTATTTGTATGGCTCGTCAAATTACGCTAAAATTTCTTTCTTTATTTTCCAGCATCTATATTACGTGCGTACGTGCCTTCTTTTTTTCTTTCCCTTTTTTATAACTACCTTTACATCCAGAAATAGCATCAACATTCGCCAATCGAGACAACTCCAGAATGTATATTTAGTGCTGTTAACACCTGTCCATTATTTGAAAGTATCAAGCGGAAGATTTGATTTTTAATGGAAGCAGGGTATTAGTAAGTGATCAGAATGAATAAAAATATATCAAATAGCCCCGAATCATTCCAGGATAACTGTCATGTACAAGAAATTACTTTCTTGCCCAGTTGAGAACTGGGTTGCATTTGTCAATTCGTATTCTAAGCGTTTTATTCACACAAGGGGTGGGAATTCAAACTCCACAACCTTGTGTTATAAACAACTGCCCTTGATTTTCACTGATCAAGTGGACCTGCCTTTCTTAGCAGACTTTCAGAACTTAACACGTTGAGAATTCGGTCAGCACAAAAGCCTTATTACTTTCAGACACAGAAAAAACGGGAGAAAAAGACATTTGCTATTGGTAGTGGAAGAACGAACTTAATATTCCAATCAAGTCGACTAAGCGTGTGATGATGTGTAAAGAAATCTGTCGACTCACAGTAAGAGGCTT
>NC_089750.1:66147206-66172206 GCF_040412425.1 Macrobrachium rosenbergii
TGTTGTTTGTTTTACGTTGAAAAGACAAACAAGAAAGATGAGGATAATCAGAAGGATTTAAGAACAGGGGGAAGGAGGAGCAACAAGAGGTAGAGAAGGAGGCATGAAAGGCAGAGAGGGAGGAGTTCAAATACAATATGGTCTCCCGATGCAGACCTTAATTTCTCCTTGAAATCGTGATACGAATCAGTTAGTGCCTGACTAGATTTTCGTTCTTGGAAGTGGAGGCACATCGATAGGCTCCAGACTTACGAGGCGTAGATTCCAAACACGGCTGTGGTGGCAAAAAGGGAAAAATCCCAAGAACCTAAAGCGGTTATATGTTAACAGCAACAAACGCCAATGAATTTGTCTGTTTTGGAGCAATTACCTCATGGCTTAAGAAATAAGGAAAGAGAGTTTATCCGTCCGCAGACGACAGAGCATATCTTGCACTCTATATTCGTTCTCTCTCTCTCTCTCTCTCTCTCTCTCTCTCTCTCTCTCTCTCTCTCTCTCTCTCTCAGCTCGACAAGGCTATAGTTCTCTTGTTAAACCGATCACGTGCGATAGCTGGGAATGTGAATATTTGCCACACACAGATTTGCATCCATTAAAGATAATCTCCCACAGGTGCACATCCAGCTCGCCACATCTCGATTATCACTCTTGTTGGTCTTCGTCTTTCGTTGGGGTTTTGTCGCTTCTTGATTTTTGTTTTAATTGCTCTTCCTCTGGGCTTTCCATGTTACTCGTTTTTAAGTATTACTCGTCTTACTCAAGCATAAAGTCAGTTGGCGTTACTGTTAATACACTAATATGCATTAAAAGAAAACTGTAGTTCTGAGTCAAGGGTTTTATAAAGGGTTTTATCTCGTAATGAAAGAAGTATGCAAATCAACGTATATGGTTTAATCAAAAGAAAGTAGTGTTTAGATTTTGGGCTTTAGTGATCATCAATTACAGTTATTTTGTGGAATTAAGCACACAAAATAACATAAATTATACTACGCTGCACTTAGTAATAATAATAATAATAATAATAATAATAATAATAATAATAATAATAATAATAATAATAATAGTGACCTATAGATTCCTGTTCTCTGCAATTATTATTTCATTGAGGAATTTCACTTGATTTACTTAGTGATATATATATATATATATATATATATATATATATATATATATATATATATATATATATATATATATATATATATATATATATATGTGTGTGTGTGTGTGTGTACTGTACTGTATATATATATATATATATATATATATATATATATATATATATATATATATATATATATATTGTATATATGTATATATGCATATATATATCATCCTCATTATCTTTGGATGTATCAGTCTGACAAAATTCCGAGAAGCGGTTTACCCAGGGCTAACGAGATTTGAAGGGGCGGTCAAGTAACCAGCCCATGGGCGTAATAAAACTTACTCCTAGACCCATACCCTCACAGCGGGAACGCCCATAAATAATATCCTACGAAAATGACCTTCTGGCTTTCCCCTTTGGTTGGAGTGGATTTTTTTTTCTCCTTCATTTTTTATTTAATGACGAGGATTACCTCGGAAAAGTATTTCAGTTTTAATTAACTGCTATAATTCAAGTTTTGTACCGATTCTGAGGTAACCTTAATCTTGAGCTGTGAGTGACAATTTATCTCATTTACTTAATAAATTACTTCATGACAACAGCTTGCCAAGATGAGCTAAAGTTGTTTCACTGTGAACCTCGAGAATGGACATACGTATCTACAAGAATTAATTGCAAGAATTCAAATGCGCGTGCGTAGAACTGGTCTCAAAAGTTACCAAGCACGTAAACAGATCTAATCTTAGAAACGAGCATGTGTTTATTCATACCTCAGTTCATATCAACATCCGCTTGTTGTTACCATTCAGTAACGCTTTGATAATTGTTAGGGTTAAGTCTAAGACAAGAAAACAAATCTCAGTAGAAGTGTCTACGAAGAACCATAAAATCTGGGGTTTAACGAATCTTGCTTAATTCAGGTTTGCTTATTGGACCTTAACATTGTATCTCATACGATTCATACTCTTAAATCCTAAGTTATGAACCTCTCTCTCTCTCTCTCTCTCTCTCTCTCTCTCTCTCTCTCTCTCTCTCTCTCTCTCTCTCTCTCTCTCTCTCTCTCTCAAAGCTTATAGAATAGCTTTATAAAAGTTCAAATGATAGCAAGAAATGTTTGGATTAAGAAAAATAAATCTGACAATTCTTGTCACATTAATGCACCTTTCCTGGAAGACATTTTTTAACCACTGGATTGTTATCATTTTTCCATCCCTATGTAAATATGCCTTCTGTCAAGTTACTCCTCTGTTAATATATGGCCAATAAGTCCCTGATCCACAGGGTCATTCGTAACACTACCCTTGTTCTGATTTATTATCTGACCGCCATGCTATCATCATTCGATCCCCAATATTTACAAAACTGGTATTTGGTCCTCTCATTTTAGTTTTACCTTGACTAACTTGACATGTGAGTATTTCTCTACCCAATAAATTAAGTTAGATGTCACATGATCAATATACTTCTAAATTAGTTATGATTGTTGTTATGCTTTAGGTACTTTAGCGTGTTGTAATCATGATTCACAGTCGTAATTTTGTCTTGATACTTGAAAGAAGAGTTAGCCCAGAGTGTTTTTGGAAAGAGATTTACCCACTACCGAAAGGATGTAATCATCCAGGCAAATTAGAGTGAATCTGTTGTTGTAAAATTAAGCTTATTTTCTACACGGTCAACGAAGCACTGTAATTTAAAGCTATAAAAGGACATATGTACTTCGAAGTTGTCAATGGAATCTTTAAAAGATAATATAATGAAAATACTGATAAGCCTGAATTTTAATACCCAATTTGATATCAACACCAAAGCTGGCGGGTACTATACAGCCCCAAATTATGGAGTAAGTACTTCAATTGGAATCAGTTCCAGAGCATTAGTGAGAGGAATTATTGCTTCTACGCTCCACAGCTGTATTTTGGAAAAGCTTACCGTCCATCTGTGGCTACCCATGCCCTGTCTGACTTTATGATATGCCATTTTACATTATGACCAATAAGATAAAAAGAAAATAGTCTCAATGACGTGATAGACTCAACAACATAGTAATGACTATAGGGGTAGCGTACATAAGTAATAAGAAGCTTTGGGACTAACCAACATAGATTCCTAACGTTTTAAGGAGTGAGCCGGAAGAGAGACCAATCTAATGCTAAATCTGATAATCACCGGGGCATCGAAAGTAAACCTAGCGGGAGGTTTCATAGAGACAACGACCAGAAGGTTAGACCTGATAATATTAGAGGCTACGAAACCTTGAAGGTGTCATGAAGACAAAAACCTAAAGGTTAGACCTGATACAAATCAAAGGCTACGAATCTGAAGGCGTCAGGAAGGTCTACAATAATAAAACAATATACTCAGTCAATAAGGAAGAATGGAATGTCCTCCTAGTAAATTACTGAAGCGAAAATAATTGATCACTTAAAACTGTTTCATTCAATTGGAAAATTCCAGATTTTGGAAAGATTCGCAGGAGTATGAAGGCTACAGACTGATCAATGTCACTGCTCTAGCTCGTCAGTGAAGTATGTTAGAAATATTATGTTAAAAATATTAATTGATCAGTAACACTCCTCTGTTGCTTCAGGGGAGTATGAGCGAAATTGACTGATCAAAAGAAAAATCAGAAACTTAAAGATCTGCCGTGACCATCAGCCATTGCAAGGGCATAAGGCCGACAACCTCATTACAAAAAAAAAACAGTAAGACCCTGAGTGTGCTACACTGATGCTGTGAGTCATTTATGATACTGGAATAAAAATAAAAAACTTTATTTTTTCTTTACCAGTGCCTTCTTCATATTAGACTTGAACTATTTTATAAAAGAATTTCAAGAGTTGTCTGATGACCATTATTCAGGAAAATCTTCACATTATAATTTTGTACCATGATGTCACAGACTTTTTAATATGCTTATTTTCTGCTGTCTTCCAAGATCGTGCCGTGCAACATCAGTTTATATATATATATATATATATATATATATATATATATATATATATATATATATATATATATACATATATATATATATATATATATATATATATATATATATACATATATACATATATATATACATATATATACGTATGTATATACATATATTATATATATTTGTATGTTTATATAAGGAGGATGCTGGCTTCACGACCTCAGGTACCCATTCACAGGCGAGTGGACTGAAGGCTGTAGGTCCACTGCACCACCAGTTGAAATAATTATATCATCAGTTGCTTTGAGAAGGAGAAAAGCGAACATTTAAATTTGAAAGAATGTTATAATATCAGACTCTATTTTTGTTTCTACCAAAATACTTTTTCTGTAAGTTTTTTTATATAATTAAAAGATTCAGATAAGATGCCATCCTATCTTTAAAGACACAATCTAAACAACTTCACTTTTCTTTTAGACAGCTGCGTTCTGAAGTGTTTTAAAGTCTTTGAATTTTGAAAAAATTTCATTTAAAATATCCTCGGAACCTTATACAACATATCCATGGCCTCTGTGAATTTTCCTTTTTTTTTTTCCTTAACATGAACTTCAACATAAATCATCAATGATCATTGAGCCAAATAATCAAGTGATTGATTTGTACAGAAAATGGAATGGAATGTTAAAGTCAGGGATCTTTAACTGACTCATTTGTACAGAAAATGGAATGGAATGTTAAAGCCAAGGATCTTTAACTGAATGATTTGTACAGAAAATGGAATGGAATGTTGAAGTCAGGGATCTTTAGGTGATTGATTTGTACAGAAAATGGAATGGAATGTTTAAGTCAGGGATCTTTAATTAATTGATTTGTACAGAAAGTGGAATAGAATGTTAAAATCAGGGATCTTTAACTGAATGATTTGTACAGAAAACGGAATGGAACGTTAAAGTCAGGGATCTTAAATTGATTGATTTGTACAGAAAATGGAATGGAACATTAAAGTCAGAGATCTTTAATTAATTGCTTTGTACAGCAAGTGGAATGGAACGTTAAAATCAGGGATCTTTAATTGATTGATTTGCACAAAAAATGGAATGGAACGTTAAAGTCAGAGATCTTTAGTTGACTGATTTGTACAAAAACTGGAATAGAATGTTAAAATCAGGGATCTTTAACTGAATGATTTGTACAGCAAATGGAATGGAACGTTAAAGTCAGGGATCTTTAATTGATTGATTTGTACAGAAAATGGTTATGGAATGTTAAAGTTAGGGATCTTTAATTGACTGATTTGTACAGAAAATGGAATAGAATGTTAAAATCAGGGATCTTTAATTGATTGATTTGTACAGAAAATGGAATGGAATGTTAAAGTCAGGGATCTTTAGTTGATTGATTTGTACAGCAAATGGAATGTTAAAATCAGGGATCTTTAATTGATTGATTTGTACAGAAAATGGAATGGAACATTAAAGTCAGAGATCTTTAACTGATTGATTTGTACAGCAAATGGAATGGAATGTTAAAGTCAGAGATCTTTAATTGATTGATATGTACAGAAAATGGAATGGAACATTAAAGTCAGAGATCTTTAACTGATTGATTTGTACAGCAAATGGAATGGAATGTTAAAGTCAAGGATCTTTAATCGACTGATTTATACAGAAAATTGTTATGGAATGTTAAAGTCAGGGATCTTTAATTGATTGATTTGTACAGAAAATGGGATGGAACGTTAAAGTCACAGATCTTTAGTTGTTGATTTTTACAGAAAATGGAATGGAATGTAAAAGTCAGTGATCTTTAGTTGGTTGATTTGTACAGACAATGGAATGGAATGTTAAAGTCAGGGATCTTTAACTGATTGATTTGCACAGAAAATGGAATGGAACGTTAAAGTCAGGGATCTTTAATTGATTGATTTGTACAGAAAATGAAATGGAATGTTAAAGTCAGGGATCTTTAATTGACTGATTTGTACGGAAAATGGAATGGAATGTTAAAGTCACAGATCTCTAATTAACTGCTTTGTATGGAAAATGGAATGGAATGTTAAAATCAAGGATCTTTAATTGATTGATTTGTACAAAAAATGGAATGGAACGTTAAAGTCACAGATCTTTAATTGACTGATCTGTACAGAAAATGGAATGGAATGTTAAAATCAGGGATCTTTAATTGATTGATTTGTACGGAAAATGGAATGGAGTGTTAAAGTCACAGGTCTTTAATTGATTGCTTTGTACAGAAAATGGAATGGAATATTAAAATCAGGATCTTTAATTTGTTTGATTTGTACAGAAAATGAAATGGAACGTTAAAGCCACGAATCTTTAATTGATTGATTTGTACAGAAAAGAGAAAATAATGTTAAAATCAGGGATCTTTAGTTGATTGATTTTTACAGACAATGGAACGGAATGTTAAAATCAGGGATCTTTAGTTGATTGATTTTTACAGACAATGGAACGGAATGTTAAAATCAGGGATCTGTAATTGATTGATTTGTACAGAAAATGGAATGGAACTTTAAAGTCAGGGATCTTTAATTGATTGATTTGTACAGAAAATGGCGTGGAATGTTAAAATCAGGGATCTTTAATTGATTGATTTGTACAGAAAATGGAATGAAATGTTAAAATCAGGGATCTTTAATTAATTGATTTGTACAGAAAATTGAATGGAATGTTAAAATCAGGGATCTTTAACTGACTGAGTTGTACAGAAAATGGAATGGAATGTTAAAATCAGGGATCTTTAATTGATTGATTTGTACAGAAAATGGAATGGAATGTTAAAAGCAGAGATCTTTAGTTGATTGATTTGTACAGAAAATGGAACGGAATGTTAAAGTCAGGGATCTTCAATTGACTGATTTGTGCAGAAAATGGAATGGAATGTTAAAATCAGGGATTTTTAATTGACTGATTTGTACAGAAAATAGAATGGAACGTTAAAGTCGGGGCTCTTTAGTTGATTTATCTGCACAGAAAATGGAATGGAACGTTTAAGTCAGGGATCTTTAACTGATTGATTTGTACAGAAAATGGAATAGAATGTTAAAAGCAGGGATCTTTAGTTGATTGATTTGTACAGAAAATGGAACGGAATGCTAAAGTCAGGGATCTTTATTTGATTGATTTGTGCAGAAAATGGAACGGAATGTTAAAGTCAGGGATCTTTAATTGATTGATTTTAGTGGATAGATTTTTTCCTGCCTCATACTTCTCAGTTTACCTTGGTTCAAGATAGTTGTCATTTGCTTCTATTGTCGTGAATTCTTGATATGTCATTGCTTCCAACGAGGCTAAGCATGGAGTCTGAAGTCATTCATTTCCAAGGAATAAACTGGGAATATCAACAAAGAGCGTTTATTTAACCAGCTGAGCCCTTAATCTTGTTTTAATTCAAAGGATAATTTACAGCATTTGCCTTTTAAGCCAAGCTATAGTGTCATCTGTACGCAATGCTTTATTAGTGAATACATACATACATATAATATATATATATATATATATATATATATATATATATATATATATATATATATATATATATATATATATATGTATGTATGTATGTATGTATGTATGTATGTATGTATGTATGTATGTACTGATGTAAGTATATATACACATATATATGTATATATACATATATACATATGTGTATATATACTGTATATGTATATATATTATATTATATATATATATATATATATATATATATATATATATATATATATATATATATAATAGTTCAGTCACTCATTCACACGTGATTTTCTTCTTAAATTCTCAAACACTGAGCCAAACTATCCCATTATACCGAATCAACTTTGTATTGGGAATAACTCACAACCAAAGCGAACCATTTATAATAAGTGCATATAACCCGACCAGGATTCGAACGTGGGCCTTTTGTGTTTGATAAGTAGGTGTGAGTGTGCGTGTGTGTTTTTACTTAAAACGTAAAACATTTATATAGTCTTGAATACTATCTTTTATTACCTGAATTAATAAAAACTGTCGCAGGATCTTGAGTGATATGTATTCTTCTGGGATTTTAATTCTCCCATAAAACACAGTTTTATTCAGTTTCCTCACTGAAGTATCTATATTTCTTAACATAATGCTAGTATTTTCGTCTGCCCATGAAAATAAAAAAAAAAAAACTCAGAATGCTCAGTCACAGAAGGAATTTTTTTTGCACTGACCGCAAATTTTCTGCATACACTAGTTTTACACCTTGGTAATGCAAGAAGTCTAAATTTTAAACTTGGAAAAGCTTGGTTTTCATCGTGTTTGGTATCAGATTTGTGGGTAACCTTTGTTTGAGATCGTTTGTATATGAAAAATAACACAATTTCGACTTAACAGCTGAATGGTATTTTTTCCCGTTGTTAAGACGAATTTCTGAAATTACACATAACGTGGCGTGTGAGTAGGCCCATCGTCGTCTGGTACCTAGCTAAAGTATAAACCCTAACGTAACTTAACTTCACTTTACCTGAACAAAGATGAATTGTTCTACTTGATCGAGGTTACTTAGCTCCATATAGACACCTACACCAACCATCCCCCACCCCCATCCCTACCAGAGAGTCTTCTTGACGTATAAACTGGAAATTTTTCCTCAAATTTTGCGCTTAGCAAATGTTACGTGTGTCCTGACGACTTGAGGTACGAGTTGCCGATATCAAATACCCATGTACTGTTTTACTAACGCCTAATTAAAACAGCTTATAGGTGGCTGCATTTTCCAGACGAACTATTTCAGAGTGTTTTTAGTTTTCGGGCAACAGAAATTTTACGTGTTTTAGTGCACTCCCTTAATATAATCTGTTGTTAAGCTCCTATTAAAAGCCGCGTAATCTCTCCTACCTTATATCACACAGGAGCACAATATGAAGAGGAAAATGAAGAAGACTGTACAGTAATATAGGGCAATCTAGGTGCGGAACATTCATTACTGAATTCTTCCAAATTATTTGTGGATGAACCCTTAAGCCCGTTTTCTATTGTTTATGCTTATATACAACGAAAGAAATGCCAGATTACAGGTCCCATTGCACCTGACATTGTTGCTGCAACAACTACAATGTTCCTCACCTTAGATGTATGCAGATTTGAATGAAATCACTGAAAAAGTATTCCTTTTTTTACGTTTAAAACAGAAAACTTCTCTTAAAGGCACATGAAGCGGAAAAAATAAAATCCTAAATATCAATATTCACTTTGCGAAATTAAACCAAAATATTACAAGAAATCATCAGGAAGCGTTGAAGGTCTCTGAACCAACTCATGAAAATTAGACTCAAGGATATCCAAGAGGATCGTTAATCTTTATAGACTCGCCAGACTTCATAAAAAAAAAGATGAAGTAACAGAAAAATTTTTTGTAAGAGGACTTGGAAAATCTTGACCCGATGGCTCTTCCGTAAACAAATGCATTTACTTGTTGAGATTATTGGTAGTTAGATCGACATTATAGCGAAAAATTTGTCCAAAAGGTATATATAATAAAAACAAGTACGGCGAAAAGGAAAAAACAGCCATGACTCCTTTCAAATGGGAAACTTTATCAAAATCTAAATCAAATGTTACTCTGACCTCATACTGATATTAAAAAATAAAACGGCCAAACCTTCAGTCACACTTGTACGCTGATATCTAAATAACAACTAAAGATAAGATAGGTTCGATATTAAAGAAAAATTGAAGCAGACTTTCATAAAAGCTATACAATCTCGTAAGAAAAAAGAAAATGACAGGAATGAGCCATACGTAAGGGAAACTTAGCTAGACTTGATGTCGAGGGAAATTGTACTTAAACACTTTATTTATGTCGATAAAAGCTATACCTCTTGTAACATCCAGCTATTCTATAAGCAACTGAACTTAGATAAAATAGACTCTTCCAGACATGCTGTAAATGAACAAGAATAAGAAGTGAGTTCCCATAGGCAGAGGATACGAAAGACCCCTTCGTACAAGTTATTCTCGTAGAAAAACTAATCATAACTTCAGCAAATAAAAAAATGTGCAATTGTAAAGTTGGTGATAAAAATAATATTGATGATGATGATGATGTCGGTTTTAAAGTAACGTATTGAGTTTGTACAAATAAGACTTATTTCGATTCCGTAGTCTACATTACCACCATATTATTTAAGTCATTCGCTCTTGTACTATTACTGCTAACAAAAACAACGACCTTAGCTATTGCTACTACTACTAATATCTGCAAGGGAAATAGAAAGTATGACGATTTCAGTCTTTTTAACAGAGGTTCCTTAACAGCCTTGTCGGAACTGAAACTGGTTTCATAAAGGCAGCTACTTATTTTTTTAAATTTATCCCTAATAGTTCCAAGATCACGCAGGCCCACCTAAAAGTAAGTCCACTGTTATTGCCCCGGACGGCTTTAACTAACTAACTTAACTTTAACTTTCATGGAGAGTTTTTGATATTTTCATATTGAGATTATATCATAGGCGAGATGCTGTAAAATTCTAGGGCGCAAATTTCAATATAAAAAATCTAAACATTTAGAATGTCTGTAGTGGCATTATAAATCATTTCCATAAGTAAGATGTAACACTGGAAGTAGTGCTTTGTACTATTACACCAAAAAATTTGAATTTTCTTTATTTTCATGCAAACTCATGTGTTTGTATGATAAATAAAAAAATTATAGTCAAATTTATTTATCTGTGGGAAATATAATACTGGTTCTGTTTCTAGTTTTAGGCTCCACGATAACTAAAGAGATAATACGTATGACAGGTATGATAATTGTCATTTATTCTTATTTCATTTTGTCAAGTTTTCTTAGGACGTCACAAACAGTTTCAATAAATGCTGTAACATTAATCAACTCGAGCCATTACTAAAATTTTAAAAATTAATCATCCTATTTTTATCAAGAACACTCGAACGATAACCTGCAGCCTTTATTACATTCCATATATCTAAGTCATACCAATGCTTAGTTAAGGAGAAGTAATTTAAGTAACTGTAATAAAACACGAATATGTATGTTCTTGCAAATATTTTGCGAGTATGTTATTTCCCTTGATAAAAAACGGCCGCCGTTTCCAAATTTTTATCAGATTTTGCTTCTTCAAATTTAAGCATTTTGCAGCTAAAATCCGCCAGTCAAAACGTTTCCCATAGTAGAGTGGAAAAAAAAAAAATCCAGCAAGAGTTTTCGACAACAGAAAACCCTCCGTCAAGGGTGTGCAGTCCGTTCCCACCCTTCTGAAAATCTTTCTTATCCAGAACCAGATGTCTCTCAAAATTTAATCTCATGTTGCCAATGACGAGGTCCACCATTGGCCAGACTTTTGTTAAAACCCTTAGATACCTTTCTGCGTAAATGAGCTCTTAGTAGTAGTAGTTATAAGCCATTGCATTTCGAAAGACCTGTTTATGTACAGTTTATTTGGATAATTGCGTATTACATTCTGTATCGTCAGGAAATATTTTCTTTGAAATTATCTCTTCATATTAGGTAGTATCAAAAATCACTTACGCAAATCCACAATTAAATACAACTTCCTTGTCTCCCTTGTAATTAATACTGTATCTGTAAGACATAAAACTGCTGTTTTATGTCTTACAGACATAATAGTTTATATACCCAGGTGATTACGATACAATTACACATGAATCGAGAATCTACAGGCAGGCACAACCATATTTTTCCATTCTCACGTTTTATGTGTTCCCAGCGCAAAATGTTTTTCTCGTCCAGCCGTTAAGGTATTCTTCTTACAGAAGAGGCTCAGGGTACCCCTCATTAATCCTTCCAGGAGATCTGGCAGATTAGCGGGGATCCCGACCAAGGGATCGGATTTTTGACACCTTTCCGACCAGACCGGATTGCGCTAATAGCCAGTTTGGAATGATTTCCTGATCTCCCTCGTCTTCCGCTTTTTCTGTTCAGCAATACTTTCTCCAGTATCTTCCGTTGATTTTCGAAAGTTTTCTTCTAATTTAAAGAAGAGCATTATTCGTGTAACTCATAACATAAGCTGTGTAATGATCATTAAAATACTCTTAGTTCTGGTATGAAATCCAACTTTGAAGACTAAATTTTTATTAATCGTTACGACAAAACGTTCCAGGAATTATTATTACTCTCTTCCACGATCGACACAAGCTGAAGTAATTTATTGTAATGAGAAATGAAATTGACGCCCTCTCTCTCTCTCTCTCTCTCTCTCTCTCTCTCTCTCTCTCTCTCTCTCTCTCTCTCTCAAGTGCCTTACTGACTCTTACAATTATAGCTGATACCGTAAATAATTTAATGTACCAATACTATCGGCATACCTAAATAGGGAGATATTTATCAATACCTGATCATTGTTACACACAGGAAAAATATATAAATCAAGGAAAACTCACAAGAAAGCTCTCCTTTCCCTGCTTTCTTACTGTTCCAGCTCTATTTTACTGATTTATTTATCTACTTTTTCAAACTAATCACAGCACCTCTGTTATATTTCATTAACTATAAATATATTCAGAGTCCTAATCTTGTTTACCGCTTTAGTGTGAAAACCTAACAATAATAATGAAAATAATAAAAAAAATGTGCAAATATCGGATACAGGTACTGTACATCATGAAACCCTCTACCTGTCACATTCTCTGCTTACCCCCTACGAAGAAGTCTCTCTCTCTCTCTCTCTCTCTCTCTCTCTCTCTCTCTCTCTCTCTCTCTCTCTCTCTCTCTCTTCTGCTTTAGCACGCAATAAATGGCAATTTCACACCTCCCACGGGGGTATTTTGACACCTGTGTTAGATTAAAGCCGGTACGCTTCTTGGCCTCGGGTAATCGAAGCTGGATGTTGTTGGAGAGTGGTCAGGGAATGGGGAGGGGGGACCATTTTGGGCTTGGGGGTGTGGTGGGGGAGGTAGGGAGGAGGGGTGTTTGCGGATGGTGAAGTTCGTTAGGTCCATGGTGGAGGAAAGGTGGTATATTGCTGGAGGGGGTGTTGAGGTTATGGGTGGGGAGACAGAGCAGAGTTTTAACTGACTGGGTGGTAGTTTTCAAGAAGTGGAGGTCAAACAAGACAATAATAACTCATACTTTATTGTCGTCTTTGTTTTTACTGTTCTTGCCTCCGATGGCCCACGCCTGCAGACGTGTGGCTAACGTGTACTGTGGTGCTTTTCTGTTATTTTCTGTTATTTTCAGGCTTTGCGATAATGAGGGCCAATGTTCCAGTATTTGAAGGTCTATATAAATGAAAACAATTAGTTTATATTAATTATAGATTTCAATTTTTCATTCGTGAAGTTGGCTGAATTTCGAGGACATCCGGTTTCCAGTCTTATTTCTTTCCCCTTTCTTTTGTTGATGTCAAAGAAAATTACCTTTACAATCCGTCAGACATTTACAGCATTATTTCTTGTGTCTGAACAAATGAGTAGGATATGAATATAATAATAATAATAATAATAATAATAATAATAATAATAATAATAATAATAATAATAATAATAATATTAATAATAATAACAATAATAATAATAATAACAGTACAATAGTGGTTTTACTGTTGATAAAAGAAAACTAAAGTTCAATTGAGTAGAACGATAAAAAAAAATCCTAAAGAAAATGGAAGATTTCCAAAATCTTTGGCAAATTTCAGTAAATCTAGAAATTTGCTTATCAGCTTGCTGGGGTGGGAGGGAGGATGTCCTCCACGGCACTGGGAGTCGAACAGCCCAGGCCAGAGGGGGGAGAAGGGGTGGGAGGGTGGTGGGAAATTATAGAGGAGGCGCGAAGGAGGCGGGTCAGAGGGCGGGGCATGATAGGGCACGGGGCACCCAAATATACTTAGCCTATCGGGGAAGCCGCCGTTGCCTTCAGTAGCACAGTTGCGGTCGTGAACTCGTGTGCCTTGCTACCGGGTACCTACTCGCCGGATCTCGAAGCACGTGGCTCAGGGAACTGTTTGGCTGAGTTTGCCTGTGGAAGTGATCGTTGAATCGTTCTCAAGTTTTCGAACCTTTCGGCCTTTGAAGGTCGCTCTTGGAAACCTTTTTTTTTTATGCTACTTTAGCTCTCAAGGTGAGTTGGAGGTGATTTGTGTTGCTTTTCGTCGATCAGGGAGATTTAATTTTTCCTTAATTTTTTTTTGGGGGGGGGGTGTTGTGTGATTCGTGCTGCTTTTCTTCGATCAGGAAGATTTTTTCTTTAATTTTTTTTTTTTGTAATTCGTGCTTGTTTTTATTGGCCAGGAAGATTTATTTTACTTTATTCACTCATTCCTTTTTTTTGTTGGCTACTCAAGGAAATTAATCATGGTGTTGACGTAGTGTCTTTTTTATATAAAACGAGGCTGTAACGAGGAAAATACTGAATAAGGCTGACTTAGCGATAATTATTTTATTAAATATCTAACGTCGAGTAAGTGAAATGTAGATAGAAAATGAAGCTACTGGAGATTATACACAAAAACACATAGACGCGCCCTTGTGTGTGTGTATATATATATACATACATATATATATATATATATATATATATATATATATATATATATATATATATATATATATATATATATATGTGTGTGTGTGTGTGTGTATGTGTACATAATGAGAGAGAGAGAGAGGGGAGGAGGAAGTTTTTTGCACTATTCATAATTAAAATAATGCAAGGCTGATGTAATGTGGCCCCAAACAGAGTCGTAGCCATTTCAGTTATCATAATTATCCTTATGATAAGCTGCTTCACCTGCCTAATCACCGCACCTGGAGCTTCTTTTCAATGAAACGCAGCTCTCGAAGTAAGTCCAATGGTGTGTGAGAAATTCGCGTAGTCATGGTTCATTGAAAGGGGTTACTTGCGAGTCATTGTTGATGCTCAATTGACTTATTTAGGTACGCAAACTGTAATCCAGTGATTATGATCATCGAAGCCGAACTGGAGGTAAAGATGAGTAAAAAAGGCAAACCATTTTTTTTAGCATAGGGCTAAAACGATCAAGAAAGGGAGTAACTTCCTGAAAAATGAAATGTGATTTTTTTCTAGTTTTCCAAATTTTTTTTTTTTTTTTTTTGTAACGGAGAGGAAGAGCAGTATTTCCGGAGACTATTTTTATGCCATGGATTCATTCCATCCTTTAATGGCTTTTGAAAAATAATGTATTTTGATTCCTCTGGTTGTGTGTGTGCATTCATTATTTTTACTGTTTTTGTTCCGATTTTCATTACCCGTACACGGATTGTTATCGCTGGTGCTATTCCTCTTAACTGTCGATTTATTGTGAATACTATTCTTTAAAGTTAACTAAACGCATCGTTACCATTATTTACATCAAGTGCATCACTAATTTTGATATTATTATCGGTACTATTATAAGTTTAGTTAAATTTTTTCTAATTGTATTTTTCTAATTGTGTATTTTTGTATGGCCATGGCTGAAGAAAGTTATTATTATTATTATTATTATTATTATTATTATTATTATTATTATTATTATTATTATTATTATTCTCTCCTGAACAGGCCTGTAGCATGATGGTCCCATCTTGGTGTTGCTATCATCGGGCGGTGGTGACCGTGATACTCTGGGCGACGACCTTAGCAGCCATAACAGCAACGACACCATCAGGAAAAGGAGGAGGAGGAGGAGGTGGTGGAGGGGGAGGAGGGGGTGGAGGAGCTCAAGCGGGGAACCCCCCATCCGCTCTCATTCAGCAGCTGGAAAAGAACCTGATGGCTATGTTCGGAATCCAGCAGCGGCCCCGCGTCAAGAGGCAGGTGACGGTGCCACCCTACATGATGGAGTTGTATCATCGCCAGGCGGAGCTCCTCTATAAGGCTCCGAGGAGGACCTTAGAGGAAGTGGAAGAGGAAGAGGAAGAGGAAGAAGAGGAGGAGTTCATTCCGAAATCTTCAAGGTCTTACAGTACCAACACTGTCAGAAGTTTTGTCCATAGAGGTAGGTTAACTGTTCTTTACTCTCTCTCTCTCTCTCTCTCTCTCTCTCTCTCTCTCTCTCTCTCTCTCTCTCTCTCTCTCTCTCTCTCTCTCAGTACATACATCGTGAACCTAAATACGTTTATGAGGCATCTCGGACACCTTAAGACATTAACAAGCCACTTCAATTGTTATTATCGTTTATTCCCTCCTACATAAATCAGCCTTGTGTGTGTCAATGAAAAGGGAAACTGACAGCATCATAATTTGTAACTTCCAGAGAAAATATAAACTTTATTCATTCATTACTTTGTGTAAAAATTGACAGTTACTGTGTCGTAACAGAGATTTTCAGTGCACGCGTATGCCTTTATCAGATCGTAATTCAGGGTATTGAGCCATTTCTACAAGCCCCGCATTCTCTCATTTCAGAAAGTACCGCAGACTCCATCTACCCGCATAACAGAATGAGGTTCCATTTCAACGTGAGTAACATCCCAGCAGACGAGGTCTTACATAACGCAGATCTACGTCTGACCCACACGATCCATCCATCGGCTCCCGCTCTGGGCAAGAACGCGTCCCATGTTCCCGAGAAGCGCAATAAACCACTCAAGAAGAAAAAGTGGTCCACGGAGGATGTGCCCTACCTGCACAGAATCATGGTGTACGACATCCTCCGCAGAGCCACGAAAACTTCGGAACCCACCCTGCGATTGCTCGACACGAAAGTAATCGACGCCAGGAAAGGAGGTGTTCAAAAGCTCGACGTCTACGACGCCCTGAAGCGATGGATCGCAGAGCCCAAGAAGAACTTCGGCGTCCTGGTGGACGTCGTCGCTTTGAATCAGACTACGGAGTACGACACCTCTCACGTCCACCTGCGAAGGCCACAGTCCGACGACAGCAGTTGGCACGAAAAACAGCCCCTGCTTGTGACTTACACGGACGACAGCAATTCGAAATCCAGAAGCAAGCGATCGACTCCCGTCAAGCACAAAAAGACGAAGAATTACTGCAAGAGGTATCCGCTTTACGTCGATTTCCGCAAAGTGGGATGGGATGACTGGATAGTGGCACCTCCCGGATACGAGGCCTACTTCTGCAAAGGAGACTGCCCCTTCCCGTTGTCTGAAGACATGAATGCCACTAATCACGCCGTCGTTCAGACGCTGGTCAATTCCAGGTACCCAGACAGAGTGCCCAAAGCCTGTTGTGTGCCAACTGAGTTGTCAGCCATTTCTATGTTGTACATGGACGACGATGAAAAGTTTGTCCTCAAAAACCACCAGGATATGGTGGTCGAAGGTTGCGGCTGCAGGTGAGAAGGGATGATCGTCAAGTGCCTTCGATTTCCTCGCGAAAAGAAAGGCCGCGGTCGTCGCTTGTTTTTCGTTTCTGCCGTCTGTGTCGGAGAAGGGGTAACCTCCGGTGGTGAGCTGGAGTCCTTCTCTGTTGTCGGTACCAGCTGTCATTCTCGTGACGTGAATATGCCTCCAGTGAGTCCCAGGTCGATGTGATAATGTATAAGTTACTTAAAAGAAATTATAACCATTATTCTTAGAAAAGGTACTCGAGGCTGAACAAGCGAGATGACCGTCCAGAGCCCCGATGTCGAAAAACAGAGAAGGCTCGCGAACGTATGACGCTAATATCTATTTAGTGCAAAGTATAAATGAATAATTAAGTACATAAAAAATTATAGAGGCTGGAAAAACAAAGTCAGGAGAAGTGACACGAGAGGAAACTGGAGTAATGTTTTTTTGGAAAGAGGAAAAAGGGTATTTTGTGAAGTAAAAATGAAATTATTAAATTGTCTCTCGCTCTCTTTATCTCTTTCTTTCTTTCTTTCTTTCTTTCACCCCTCTCTAACTTCCTAGATGAACAAAGGTCGCTAAACGCATAATGAGTTCCGGGACCTCAGAAAACACGTTAAATCGCAAGAGAGAACGATAAATGAAAATGTTTCACGCGAGCATTTTGGAAAGCGAGAATGTCCCTCTTCATGCTTTCTTCCTATTGCAGATGACATTTTGTTTGGGCCAAAGATATAGAAAGCGATGGTTGGCGTTGTGGCGTGGAATTCTATGAGAATGAGAAAGTGCTGTGTAAATATGAATGATTTTTATATACAAAATATATATGAAAAAGTATATGGTATATTACTGCCAATACTCTATTGTAAAAAAAAAAATACTAAAAAAATACTGAATGAGCTGCACATAATCAAGTTTACACAATGCAATTCAATCGTTTCTACGGTCATTTTCTCTTCTTCATATATATATATATATATATATATATATATATATATATATATATATATATATATATATATATATGTATGTATGTATGTATTACCTGTAGTTTCTCAACCAAAGAGTGGTGCTGACTAATCTTTTGAAAAGCAGAATGAAGTGTTGGGCCAAACGGATAACAGAATACTTAATTGTATATTTCTTAGATAAACAAGTGTAAATAACGTTTTATGGCCCACTCTTCGTCGGTCGCTCCGAAATGAGAAACAATATATTGCTCCTCCATAACGAAACGAAGCATGTTTCACCTCTCTCTCTCTCTCTCTCTCTCTCTCTCTCTCTCTCGAGGAGTGTTGTCCTTGAATGGCAACAAATGCGAACTGTCATTAAGTGACGTGTGGAAACTGACGAAAAAGTTGAACGTTTTGACTTTGAAGTTTATGTTTGCTGTTTTGATAAAACACAAATTCTTTTGTTTATCATTTTGCTGCATATTCATTTTTATAGCTTTTTTATTGCAATTATACTTCATTTTATCCTTATTATGGGAGGCTCCTCAGTGCTGTATTTATTTGTTGTATAAATAATACTCGAACGCAAAATTTGTACAGATTTATTTGTATTTAAAGATGTGAATATAGATTTAAGATATTTTGTACATATTCTGAAAGACAGTAAGCGATTATTACTGGAATAAATTTTATATGAACAACTGGGAACTTTTTCATTCTTTCCCTGATGTGTGAATTGTTTGTGATGTCCAAATATCTATGGCTATGTAAGGATTCTATAGCACATTTTGTGTCTCAGAAATGTAAATGTGTGTGTCTTTAAGAAATTTGTCTTTTAACTCGTGGTCTAAAGGCTGCTTTAGAAGCAAGAGCCGAACAAAGCTGGCTTAATTTAAAACAACAAGCGATATCCTTACAGTGACACAAAATTTAAACAGACACCTACGTAAACTGATTTGCCTTGACTCAAGAAACATAAAAAAAAGTTCAGTATGCAATATGCATAAATAAGAAAACTCAAAACTGGTCATTTCACATTACCGTAGCTGTGAAATATAATTTTTACTTTTTAGAGATGTGAATCATTCTATTTTTTGTAGACATGATGCAGAGTTGCAGCAACAGGAATATCTTGAAGCAGTGTTGAATTATTATGAAGAAGACTATCACTTGAGACAATGAAGAATATTTTAGTTAGAAATTCAACTCAGACGGAAGATTGAAGAAAATGAAAAGCAAAGCCAGGTGCTTGCTAAGAAATGAAAACACGAACTGAAATATGATTAATCTGTATTAGTGAGTCAGCTGTCAGTCAAACAACCGGTCAATTCTCTCTCAAGCTCTCAGCCAAATCCTAGAGTTGAGGAGACCTTTCGTCTCTTTGGCACATTTAAGACAAGAATAAAAGATGAAAGTGGTACACACTGAAATCTGCACAAACACTTATATTTTTAACTGTATATATACATTTTTTTTGTCTTAGACATATCGACGAGACGACAGTTGTTAAGATCTTCGATAATATAATGAACTGACCTTAAGTTGCAAGCGAATGCTAGTATTTAAATTGTTTTTTTATCATGGCAAGCATTGCCACATCGGCACCCGATCTGGTGTTCGAAATTATTGCCAGTTTCCAAAGGTAGAGATATTTCGTAAAGGACATCGCCTGAGATCATCGATTCTCGACAGTGACTGAAAAAAATAAATAGTATGTGCTTAAGGGTTGACTGGCTTGTTGATACCATATAGCAAACTTTACAGACGTATGCGTTTGTTTTAAGTATCCATATAAACAAGAGTGAGAATAATTGGATGGATCAAACAAGCTTCAGTGGAAAGTAGACAAGCGTTAATAAATGACAATTAAAAAAAACACTGACAGATGGAAATCTCTTATGGGCAATTCCCTATACAGAGATGAAACCAAGAAGTTCCTGAAAGGTTCTACGTAGTGACAGAGACTCGAAGTCAAAATCGCATAAAGAAATGTTACTCTAAGGAATACACCACAAGGAAAAAAGTAAATATTCAACTGAATATAGTTCAAAAAGGAATTAAAAAGGGTAATTTTAGAATGAGCGAACGCATCATTAATATCTGATATGTATACAATTACAGAGCATATGAATCAGCAGGCGCGTGTTAATCATACTGAGCTGCGGATGGTTCGTGTTTACAGCATACAATAAAATATTGCTCAAGCTTATTATACCAACGAGACGATTCGTTTCCAAACTGTTTGTGAAAGTATGCTTGAGTCCTTCAGCCTGTTGTTTTATTGCAGGGACTACAAGTTTGCCCCTGACCTTTTGACAACAATTTTGGAAACATTTGGGAAAAATTCGTAAAGGTTTGTGGGTATCTATTAAATTTCAAACAGACTTTCAACGATATATAGGAATACCTTGCATATTAAAATAATGAGTGAGGAAACCTTCAAGACGTAACATTAAAAACTACTACAGTAAAACATGTCTTAAGATAAAATGCAACATATGAGTGAGGTACCGCAAGCGAATTTGACATCCACATTAAAATTCTATGACATGCAAATACATAAGAAGTATTTGTCAGTTATATCTTAAGAAAGTATTTACTAGCAAAATTTTAAAACTGGATTGTACGAAAGAATCTACATATTATAAGGGGCATTTTCTGGAACCTTGACCAGGACAAGTATTATCCTCACAGGTATCTTGAAATGGACGTTTCATCACTGCGTGGAACGAATCTCACTCTCATTGCAACGGATGCATTACCTTTTATTCTGATTATGAAGGACTATTCTAAATACGTACCCTTGGCCAAGTTCAGTCCAGAAAGGAAAGGGGAGAGGAACAGACGAGAAAACAAGGCGGAACCATATTCTGAAAGAAGCGAGAGACGGGATTCCGGTCACTCGAGAAGGGAGGTAACATTACAAAGAAAAACCTAGAAGATAAATCCAGTATATCGAGGGCAAAGGGAAAGAAGTGGTGATCTCCACAGAATAAATTAGAGAAGGGGCTTAACCGGAAAGTAGGAAGGACTCTACTTCACATTCTACAAAAAAGGCCAAAATAGGTCGATGAAGATTACGCCAAACGTATCATCCTGTTTGCTGGGATAGCGTGATTTGGGATAGAAAGTAGATAGAAAGAAGGTAAATAAAAAAAGTGAGTGTTGAAGGAGATCTGAATAGACACTGTAAAATAAATAAAATAAAAATATTTCAGTTACATTAGAGAGAAACGTTGGTTTCTTTACTAACAGTCTTATAGGAACTTATAAAAACGATTTGAAAGGAGATATCTTTGAAAAGACAACTGAAAATTTGTACTTCTAAGGAAGTCTTTAAAAAAAAGACATGTGCATGCGATTCAGAAATTGCTTTTTTTTTTCAAGATAGTAGATCAGAATCGATTACGTAAGATATCCATTTCGAAATCACGTAGAATACGATACTGGAAGATTCATCCCTAGGAATGGAATAACATATAAATTATTACAAAGTCGCCATGTCAGTAAAAAAAAATCCTGCGAACTTTTTCTGTTGGTATGCATGTAGAATGGAGACTTGAAATACAGAAGAGGTCAAATCATCGAGAGCAGAATTAGAGGATTTTATATCAAAAAGAAAAAAAAGACACCTACATTTTGAAATGATAACCCATTCAATTACTCTATCCTTGAATCAAACAGGGAAAATGACACCAAATTCTAAACATGTTACAAGAAAACTGAAGTCATCTCCATGTATGAATACTTAGTATTAAGCTAATTTTATATATATATATATATATATATATATATATATATATATATATATATATAAAAACTTTATATAATTCGATATTAAATATAAAGATCATTCAAAATGCCTTTGCATCAAGATCGCTTCCTAGAGAATTCTGCTAATTCTGTTTTACCTTGATGCATCAGAAAGGAGTACAGACAACAATTAAAAATAAAAAAAGATTTCCCGATTGGAAATACTGAAGACAATATTCGAAAGTAATCAAGACGTAACAGAAAAACCAACATTTACAATACGATACGAAAAAATAAGGACTCCACAGAATGACGTACAAAATGTTTGAGAAAGCATCTGAAAACCCTGGATTCCTAACAGGACACAAAACAATGAAAGATGGAAACGAGACTTCGAAGGATTCCTCAGGAAGGAATGTCTAGCCCATCCACCTAACGGATTAAACCAGTCATCCCTCCTTTGCAACTTCGAGGGGGATAATGCTTTCAGGAATTGTTTGAAAGCTGCTGCAAAGTGCTGCAAAGATCATATGAATGCCGAGTGACTGCAAAGTGTATTTTTATGGAGCTTTTTCAAGATTATCTTGAAAAATAAAAACTTACGTAGACAGTCATTAATTTTGAATTATTTTGAATTAAATCAGGACAATACATTGTAAGCATAAAATTTACTTTTGATTTTCCAAAATTATTAATACTGAATTAACATGAATTACCAGTACATTGAGGACAACGCATTTTAAAAACAGTTAACTTTTGATTTTCACTATTGTATTGTCTCTGGTTCAATACAGTAAATGAAGAAAAAACAAGAAATACTTGTGACTAATCAAGGAACACACTGTGGTGCAACGTGCCTCATTTATATTCACACACACACACACACCGACTAAAGGAGTGTAAAATGAATTTATCAAGGCAAGGCATCTTGAAAGTGGCTGCATCAATTGATCAGATTCTCGGCAGATACAAGGATGTGCAGGTACAGTAGCAAATACTTGGGACTGGAGAATTCCAAAGGCGTCTGCCGTCTTGTAGCCAAAAGCATGTAACCTCATTTTTTTATGTAATCAAAGTAAATGCTTTAAATTCAAGTTTTACTATTTTAGATTCCTGTACGTGCGGCCGAAAGTTGAATTATGGTCCAGTAAAACAGCGAAGAAACAGATGAATCGCTTCACCCTGTTGTAGGCTTGGCTCCCTCTCGAGCCTTGCCCAGGACCAGCGGCTACCCTCGAAGAATTTTGGACGGTGCCATTTTTCAGCGTATAGAAATTTTCAGTGCGCTCGTTGTAACGGCACACTCCCAGTGTGGATTTCGAACTTTTTAGAAATTTTCCAATAGTGTGCAATTCTAATTACGCAGAGCCGTAAGACAAGTCTGAAATCCGCCAAGGAGGTACTTGTCCGCCAGAGCCTTAGCGAAGGTGAGCGAAAGTCTCAGAGAGACAGGATAATTTCACCTCTCAGACTTCACCCATCGGCACCTCCACACCCAGATGCTATCCCGGCCGAGTCCCGACGTTGACATTGACTTCAGCTTTCTCTTTTCGTCGGGCCGCGTCGTTTCCTGCCCCATAAATCCGAACTGATCTTAATTCACGCGAAACAGAAGGCAAAGTCGCTTGAAGGGAAGGGGTCCCGACAAGCCCGGCGGATCTCCGACGCAGAATGGTCTTTTTTCGACGGCTGTTACGTAAGAATAAAGACTCCGTCGGTTACTACAAAAAGAACGAATACCGCGTGACCTGAATGATGGGGCGATCCGGGCTCGCCTTGGCTGGATGAAATGAATGAATGAATGAATTACTCTTACATGGGTAGGAGTAAGAGGAATGGATGTGAAGGGAGGAAAAGAGAAAACAAAGAGGAGGTAGAATTGCTGGAAGACTCACGGAAGAGAACTGGAACCTGAGAATTCCAACTTGAAATTAAATGTCAATCCATTAATATTATGGCTTTTGCCTGGGCAAAATTAATATATATATATATATATATATATATATATATATATATATATATATATATATATATATATATATATATATGTTTGTGTGTGTGTGTATATGTATACACACACACACACACACACACACATATATATATATATATATATATATACAAAATATTTGAAAGTTAGTATGAAACTGTTTATAACTCACTAGAATGCCCAGGTAAAAATTTCTGAAGCATTGTCAGCAATAGCAATATTCTGTCACTAAGAGCTTTTAAATGCTTTTCATTTTAACATCTGTTCTTACATGAATAATGTCACTGTTTTATTATAATCTTAAAACACGTGTCTACGAATAACTGTGAGACAGAAGTCCAGTTTATAAGATAAGACGTCAATTGCTTTTATCTACATAACCTTGGCACTTGTTTTTTGTTTAGATTACACGGTTCAGATTAGGATGAAAATGTATCTATCTATAATATTCGCTCACTTTCATTCTTTACGTTTCTGCGCTATACATTCATTTACCTATCACGCATCACGAAATATCTGTTAAAAACTTTTCTGTGGACACAGAATAAAGAGAAACTGAATCCATTAATTTTCTGTCCGCGTCATGAGGGAAAGTAACGTTTCTTATATTTTCATTCGTTCTTCTGTTTTATCGAAATGCCGTGAAATCGTCGAGCATATATATTCAGATGAAACAATTTTGAAATACGTAAATACAAAAAAAAAAGAAATAGTAAATAAAAATAAGCAGCAAGGGTCAGCATACTACAGTATATGTGTATATTCATGTATCAGTACATGTGTATTTATGTATCAAGAGCCATTTTGTCCTCATACCATGTAGGTACATAGAACGGAAGTTATAATATTAGCTGGTAGACAGACAGACAGACAGACAGACAGCCGGTAGAAAAGTAGACTTAGGTATCAGGAAGAAGTTTCAACAAAGAGGTTGAGTAATGAGGAAGGAAGGTCTAACAGCCGCTAATCATTACAGTTTTTTTTACTTAACCAGAAGAC
>NC_089750.1:66177206-66179706 GCF_040412425.1 Macrobrachium rosenbergii
CCATGAAGGTTTCAACATTCTTTAATTCGAATTCATCATCTATACATCACTCCCTTAAAGGGAAGTTCGTTCAACAGTCCCTTCATTCAGTCATATTTTGACTGCAATAGACACTCCAGTTTTCTCCTAATTTTTTCAGACATTGTACTACCTTCTATGCTTCACCTCTTTTCTCACCCACCATCATCGGCTATATTTACTTCAAAATATCTATTTTAATCAATCCCCTTCCATCTGTGTCTACATTCATTGTCCACCTCTTGGTTTCCATTTAACCTTTACTCTTCCCCTCATTTATTCTCAGCTGCCTCCTCTTGGAAACTCTTTCAAACCTTTTCTTCACTAGCTTCAGCTGCTTCTTCTTGCTATCCTCAATCAGTACTGCACCATCTGCAAACATCTGCCTTACCACATTTTTAATCCATTTTTTTTTATCCCACGACTTTGCACCTTCATCTATTGTCCTTTTCGCATCAGTCTATCGGTAAAGATATTGAAAAGCTAAGAAGACATGACACACATATTTTAACTCCTATTTTAACCAAAAGATGATCAGATATACAGCTACTCTTCTTTTGACGATTATATCCATTCAACTTGTCCTTCCAGGTACTTTGTACTCACACATAATCTAACAAAATACTTCTTTCACACCATTTTCTCTCTCCCAAGTATTCTTTATATTATACTAGTATGTCTCATAATTAGTTAATATACAAGAACACACACACACACACACACACACACACATATATATATATATATATATATATATATATATATATATATATATATATATATATATATATATATATATATATATATATATATGTGTGTGTGTGTGTGTGTATAATATCTGTACTGGTTCTTGTAGTCCAGCTGTCAGAATGTTCTCCCCATGTAAGTGAAAAAGCCAGGTTCGAAAACTTGACTTAGCCGATTTCCTTTAAATCCATAGTGCCATTGTAGACCTAAGCAGCGGATTTACTACCTCACTGTTACTTGACTGAGGAGGTTCTCAACCGGGGCTGAGAAGGGCATGGTGACAGCAACCTTACCCCAAGAGAATCGGAGGGTTAACATCCTCTGCAGCCACGCCTTCTAAGGAGAAAAGGTACATAGTTAAAACGATATGCCTATAATATATGCCAATAAAAGTGACAATGAATGTTGTTAACCCACATTCGAAGCACAAACGGCTTTCTGTACCGAATCTATCCAGACATACATAAACTGAATCACCAACTCGTAGAAAAATCCCGACGCCATTGTTATGATCAGTCTTGACTTCTTTGTCCGATGGGATTCCCTGCTCTCGTAGACGCAGTAATTCAATACCCACCGGCTGTTGTTGCCTTCTGCTAACGCCCGTATCGTCGTTGTGTTACGCACAAGACAGTTGGCGGTTACGCAACTGTTGCCACTGTCGTAAAACACGAGACGCCGCCGTAACACGTATGGCGTTATTTGTTTGTTGTAAAGAATGCGGTTGACTTTTCAGCCAGTGGTTGGTCTATGCCGTTATTTTTCATACTCCGGACTGTCGCAAATATTATGGCCAATAATCTCTTATATTTTCTTCTAAGATTGACCATCGCTTAATTCATCCGAACAGCTGTTGCGCGAGTGATGCGAAAACATTAAATTAATCGAAGGAGTGAAAACCATATAAATTTATTCTTTCATCTGATCCCATTAACACATTCTTTTCATTTCACCTCTTGATTTCTTTTTTTTTTGTTCAGTAAACATTTTGAATTGTAAATGTTATGATAAGTCACCACAGTTCATACCATGCGTTTTAAAGTAGTTTATCTTTCTTGTCACTATAGCGGAATTTCAATTTACACTGCAACGTATATGTATAATTATACATACGTACATAAATATATACATTATATATATATAACATATATATACATATTTATATAAGTATATATATAATATATATGTGTATGTATACGAGTAATGTCTATATACATGTACATACATGCATATGTGCATCCATATGCATGTATGTGTGTGTGTGTCAGCCGTATCTTACTGCTCTATTCGTGTTCAGGGCCACAGCAATGGCTGAAATATATGGTTATCTCTTATTAAGAAGTCATATGGACCTTTACGTATTTACTTATATATTTGTATACATATTAAGAGCTTGTATATATGTGTGTCTATCTGTATGTTTCCCTGTTATCGTGTATTCATACACATGAATACATATAAATTAGACACATATTCATTTGGATTTTAAAGTCAGGTTACGTAAGTCAGAGTTACCCCTGGTAAAAAGAGAAGCTTTCACCATGGTCCTGGAGGATACCCTTCCAGTTAGTGGCCTTTACTAAGAAGGGGGTCGCCTTCGAGATGCCGAGTGTCACAAAATAAATTAACTACTTCACAGCCATAATCTTTGACTCTCGCAGCATAAAACATTTTGGCATGAAGAACGTACAGAATTCCGTAGTCTTGAAATTGGAAAGAAAATGCATTATCATTG
>NC_089750.1:66187206-66282206 GCF_040412425.1 Macrobrachium rosenbergii
AGAATAATGCAAGATCTCAAAAGTACGAGAGAGAGAGAGAGAGAGAGAGAGAGAGAGAGAGAGAGAGAGAGAGAGAGAGAGAGAGAGATAATTCCATCTTCCTATAAGAGAATAATACAAGATCTCAAAAGTACGAGAGAGAGAGAGAGAGAGAGAGAGATAATTCCATCCTACTATAAGAGAATAATACAAGATCTCAAAAGTACAGAGAGAGAGAGAGAGAGAGAGAGAGAGAGAGAGAGAGAGAGAGAGAGAGAGAGAGATTGCTGCATACTGTAAAGAGAAGTTTTCCGCTGGAAATCGTCAAATACCTGTAATTTTAGTTCCATATTCCTTAGTTTGATTACTGTTATGACTATTATGAACCAAAAGAAAAAAGTCTGGAAGATATGTTCAGACGAGTATAACCAAAACAATGGACGAAGGGAAAAGTAAAAGAAAGAAGAAAAACAGAAGGTAAAACTATTAGATTCTAAGAAAACAAAAAGAATGTCTTACAGGTAAACGTACTTTCGTCTCATAAAACCTGAGAGAAAAAAAAAGCTGTCCGTCTTATCATGCATTCCAGAGTTTTTTTTTTTTTCTTTTGCACACGGTCATTCAAACCACCTCACCATTAACAGTGCAGGTTTTACACCAAAGAAACTTTATATCTCGCCAGGTGTTCGGGTTAAAAAAAAAAAAAGAAGATAATGCAAATGAACGAAAAATCGTCCGTGTTTATTTAAGACAGAGACATCGCCAATTTGCCTAATCTCTACCGGCACTATTTGTCTTCCTACGTATCCACTGTTCTCTGCTTTTGCCTCCTCTGACTTTTATTCATTTGCCACAGAATGCAGAAAAATAGGAAAAAATCAAAAGTATAGAATATTTGTATTGCGATATCTTTTTTCGTTCTTTCTGTTTTTAGCGATTCTTAGGTTATTTCTGGATAGAATATATTATGAGGTAGCAGTTGTAGCAATAGTCTTTCATTTTGTATCAATGTTATATAACAATCAGTTTTATAATTTCTTTACGTTTGGGACCTTTCTTCTATTTTTGAATGTTGCTTATACGGTACTGAAAGGTCCCTTTCATTTCAGTAAGCTAGATCCTAGGTGTAAAAACACTAATTGTTTTGTTATAAAGTAATACACAAAATATAAACTTCAAAATCCACTGTTTACCTGTATGAACTCAGAAGTAAAAATATATTCGCATGAGTTCATGTCAGTTCAGTTACCATAAGAATTATTAAAAATTCACTGCAGGAATATCAATGAGAAAGACGTGACTTCATGAAAAATAACGACTGGTTGCAGATGAACCCCATCTTGAAGCGTATCCTTAGAATCTGAAAGTCTGATTCTGTGGAAAGTTGAAATAAAACGATTATCTTCATTCGCTCATGTCTGGTAGGTTTTCAGCATACAGGTATGCCATATTGAGACTTGTTCTATGCCTCTTGGTTAAATCTATCCTTAAACCTTCTATTGCTATCCAGTCTCAAGAGATGCTCTGATCTGAGGTGTCATAAACAAGGCCGTTCTTAATGACACGAACCACAATGCTGCCAGATGGCGTTTCATCTCTCCCTTCAGTCACGTGTCATTTCGGATTAGAGAGGACTTTCGGAGCTTTGTAGGATGCGGCAAAGGAGTGTTTGATGGATGTGATGCGCACGGAACTTCTAATCTGTCCTACCTCCATTTTTAGTATCTGAGCCATATAAGCACTCTTCTTGAGTTAGAGCACCATGTTGTCTTACCCATTTGGCACCAATTACAGGTATTTGACGATTTCCAGCAGACACTTCTCTTTAGGATGTGCAGCAATCTCTCTCTCTCTCTCTCTCTCTCTCTCTCTCTCTCTCTCTCTCTCTCTCTCTTGTACTTTTGAGATCTTCTACTATTCTCTTATAGGAAGATGGAATTAACTCTGTTCTTCGTACAAGTGTAAATGACATAAGGCCTGCCAAGTATATCTCCACTCAGCGACAAATAAATACTTAATAAAGGCTTATGATCACACTATCCTGTAACCCCATGTATAATGAAGTACAGTGAAAGCATTCTTTAAGTTTCTGTAAGACATTCTTTTTAGTCTAAGTCTCTCTCTCTCTCTCTCTCTCTCTCTCTCTCTCTCTCTCTCTCTCTCTCTCTCTCTCTCTCTCATAAATGCGATGCATATTGAAGTCCTGATGTGTCTTACCCCCATTTCAGTCTCTGAGTAAATAAACATTGTTCTTAAACTGTTTATGAGGAACTAAGGCTTAGAGGTTTGTAATCTGTTTGCAAACCCGTAAGGAAACTCGAATATATGAACCAACTACTCTCAGAAGAAGAGCGATAACAACTTATGCATGTTTGTTAAAAGTCATAAAGATGAGAACCATAAAAAAAAAAAAAAAAATCACATGTATATTCTACGAGAAATTCGAAAGTCTCTGGTATGCATAAATGTTATAAATCACAAAGCGGATGCGTAAAAGTAAAGTGGAAAAGTTACTGGAATTTTCTACAAATAATTCGAAAGTTCCATGACAGCGCAGTTCACACCAGGTGACCGATCGCATACCTCGTCATAACTTGATTTTGCAAGTTTTCGAGACTCTGGCTTATCACTTCGTGTGGTTAAGAAGTGGACTGCGACTTCACTCCTGGACCTGCTTTCTTGCGCGAACGGCTTGTCATTTTGTTTGTCGAACATGTTTGCTTTCGTGAGATCTCTGTTTGCTATCCAGATCGTCAAGGCAATGTGAAGAGTGACAGAACGTCTCTTGAATTTTGCCCGCTTGCAGATTTCTAAAATCAGTTTTCTGATGTTCCCCAAACTCCGTTTTTAGTTCTCTGTCCCTCCTTCTTTCTCTCTGAATATATGTGTATGTATATATACATATACATGTGTGTGTGTGCGTGTGTAGCAGTAGTATTAAAGTAGTTTAACCAGACCACTGAGCTGAATTTCAGCTCTTATAGGGCTGGCCTGTGGGTGTGTAAAATTAGATGTTTTCCACATTACCTTTAATAGGCCTCTGTTATATTTCCTCATTTCTGTATAAAGAAGTTTACTGGTTAGATTTTCATAATTTAGACCCAAGAATTCAATATGCAGTTGATTTTTGTCAATTCAGTAAAATGTATGTCAAATTAACTCTGTATTTAAATCTATGAATCGGAAAATTTCATGACCAGAAATTGTATTCTGCTGAACATGAAGTTCGTATCTGTTATGGCGATGTAAACGGCTTTTGACATAAACTAATACTTCCACATGTATTTAAGTGTCCAGTAAGCGAAAGTTAACCAGAAATTAAACCACTTTTAACATTATTTTTTTTATTTGGTGTTGCTGGGGAAATTAAAATGTACTCTTACGATTTTCGAATTACATATACTGAAATGCAGGAGAGAGAGAGAGAGAGAGAGAGAGAGAGAGAGAGAGAGAGAGAGAGAGAGAGAGAGAGAGACCAACAAAGGTGCAGCTTCATGTTTATTTAAGTTGTTGAGAACACTCCTCTATTAACTTCCACTCCCTTTCCTTCGTCCCCACCCCCTCCCCTACCACTACCCCTACCCCTAACCCCACCCCTGCCCACTCTTTAACTAGATATCTCATGACCACTATCCTCTCCCCACCCCCCGCCGTCCCTCCTCTTCCGTTTCCCTATCCTGCCAGAGACATAAAAAGGGGGCTCGAGATAAGGTGCAGCGTCTCACCGTCTCAAAACATCGCTAACAAGCGCACAATCACGCACAAGCAAATGCTTAAAGGCACAAGAAAGCAAATAGAACTACAAAGAAGAAATGCCGCCTTACCGAAGCCTTGGAGACAACAGTAAGATTCTTTTGTTCTCCCGATGTTGTTTAATATATTCAAGGCAAAGCATACACTGAGAAGAGGAGGAGAGGAATGATAGGCAAAGCAAAAGACAGGAATTCGGATGGATAACGATTTATACAGAGAGATAGAGAGACAGACAGATAAACAGATAGATAGACTGAATTGAATTGCTGGAAAATAGATGAGTGCATGTGTATATAATTGTGTAAGCAAAGATAAATTACACAGACAATGAATACAGATAGATATTTAGATAGATAGATTCACTGATTTTTTATTGGAAAATACACAGTATATGATTATTTGAGTAAAAATTAATAATACATACATACATACATACATATCAACAAACAGATAATTAAAGAGATAATCTCTATCAAAAAGAATGATTATTGAAGAACATCTTGGGGTCCTGTAAGGACCTTTAAGGCCATAAGAAACTTTCAAGAAAAAGTAAGAAATATAAAGGTGTTTTTATGGATGTTCACAGGACACGGGATCTTACTCTGTTCAAGATCTGGGACATTTGTAACAACTTATTCTCAAAATAACTTCTTTTGCAACGTAGCTTTAGAGAACAATGGGGAAATGTCGTCAAAGAATTAATTTAAAATATAACAAGTAAAAAATGCGCCGAAGTTTCTTCGGTGCAATCGAGTTTTCTATACAGTGTATAATGCTGTATGAGCCGTGACCCATGAAGCTTTCAGCCACGGCCCAGTGGTGGCCTGTCCTATATCGTTGCCAGAAGCACGATTATGGCTAACTTCAACCTTAAATGAAAATAAAAACTATTGAGGCTGGAGGGCTGCATTTTGGTATGTTTGATGATTGGAGGGTGGATGATCAACATACCAATTTGCAGCCCTCTAGCCTTAGTAGTTGCTAAGATCTGAGGGCGGACAGAAAAAGGGCGGACAGAAAAAAAAAGTGTGGACAGAATAAAGTGCGGACGAACAGACAAAGCCGGCACAATAGTTTTCTTGTACAGAAAACTAAAAAAAAACTGCCAAACTGCCGGCCAGTGAAGCTATGCAGGAGGATACACGAAAGATAAGCGATTCATTCAGTTAGTTCTTTAATTCTTTCTTTTTTTGGGGGGGGGAGGGGACTAGATATCAAAGTACCATTCGAACTGTCCAAAAGGAATGCAATTGAAATAAAAGGATGAAAAAGAGAAAATCATCCTATTTCTATCTGGACAACCCCCCACCCCCACCCAGCCCAGCAAGTTGAGTCGTTTACACTTATTAATTAAATTTTCCATTATTATTATTACTATTATTATTATTATTAACTTGAACTCTATTATTAGTCTCCATTTATGTTTTTCGCTACTCTCAGAAACATTACCAAGGCTTTATGCACCTAAATGATATGTTGCTATTAATACCAATTGCTTTAGTTTCGTTCCACCGCTGTTGAAATATAGTTCGTCTGTCTAGACATCAGGTGCAACTCTGTCCAAATATCACCTGCACCCCGATAAAATCTTTTTCCCAACAATGGAGTATGTGATCTCCCTGGTCGTCTTCCATTATTCCAGTTGGAAACCACCTTTAAGACGCCTGTGCCCCTAGAGATAGCTGAGGTGACGTGACGTCAAGATGAGGTGACATGACGTCACGTCACCAGGTACCAGATGTTTCAAATTGCTCGTCTGCAATAATAGGTTTTGAAGAAGTTGCAATGGCATACACTGGCCAAAATAAAAAACCTGTTTGTTTTTTATTTTTGTATTTACTTTTTAGGTTTGTTTTCCTTAGGAGGGACAATTGTGATCAAGGAAGGAAAGGAGTCCGCTAGGCATCTGAGAAATCATCCCAAAACTTCAAGAAGAAGAAGAAGAGCCTCCCTTCTTTAGATCTTGGATCATCCTGACATTACCATAAAAATGGGAGATAAATCCGCTGTTTTACCTTATCTTCTCTTATCAGGAATTTGATGATGAGATGGACCACAAACTCTGTAACCAGAAAACGTTCCACCCCTTGAATAAAATCCTGACTTATGAGATAACAAAGAAATTAATAGTCTTGTAGAGAAACCCCTCACTGCACCACCAGGAGTTATATTCCACTAAGTGGTGGGATCTGGCTGATATGTGGAGCAATATAAACCAATAGGTAAATAATTCACTACAACCCATCGTTTCTTGGGCCATTTCACTCACATGTAAATATTGACTAAAATTTTAATGCCGAAATTCCCGAGCGATATACTGTAAAATGGTTCATAGAATTCATTGGCCTACCCAAAATATGCAACTTGCTAAGGATAGTTTGAATCTGTGAATGTTAAAATGTATTTGTAACCAACTTGGCGTCTAGCTGGGGTCATCCTACTTTAAACGGATGCTGGTATTGAGAACGTATGATCAAGATTTGCATCCGTAGAAGAATGTTGAAGTTCAACAATATAGGCAGGAGCAGAAATATAGCGAAGACACTAATTACTGCAGTGATGATACTATCATTTACCAGAGAGGAGATAAAGTACGGCTCTCGGTTACAAGGAAAACTGTCTTTTGAAACATAACTGGGCGAGAAGTGACCCCTTGTGACCCCTAGAAAAAGGCGAAAGATATATTATGAACTAACCTGATAAAAATAAAGTAACGCCCATGGATAAAGGATATGTAATTTGTGCTATACATGAATTAACCTGCTCCAGGGGGAAGTGGGTGTCAATCAATAATACATCCAAAAGCTAGAGATTCCACTACCACCGGGATCAGACAGCTACCTTTCCACGTTAGCTCGATGTCGCCTCAAAAGTATCGAAATTAATCAGTGTGAGAAGCCCTTTCAAGGCCTGATCTTATTCGAAGCCGCGACTGTTGTAAGAAAGAAAACATCTCTTCGTATTCAGGCTTATCATTTGACAGACCTTTGTGTTCTCACAGGAAAAAACATTGTCTGATGAAATGTGTAGAAGCTGTTATTTAGAATTATTTTTATTACCATTGTTGCTGTTGTAATTTTTACTGCTGTCATCAACATCTTTACTTTCATTTGCCATTGGCTTTACTCCTGGCGAATCACATATTCAGAATATGAAAAAGATAAAAATCCATAATCCTGATTCTTCAAAAGATTTATAGCGTACTTTGGGGCTGTGTTCCATGACAAAAATAACGATAAATCTTCCATGAGTCTATGTCGGTTGTTAAGAGTCTGGAGGTCCACACCAGGCCTCATACACCCACCCAAATCTTGCCACACTTAGGGCAAGGGCCTGCGGTGGCATAAGGTCCAATGAATTTAGACTAACAAAGTCCATATTCGTATCTTGAAGAGCAGTTCTTGGAAGCAAGATCCCATGCCCTCATGTATCTGGATTCAAGGTCTAGACTTTGTCTGGTTTATTCTAAAAAAACAATTACCGTACACCATCTCGGTTGGTAGGGTTGATTCAAAAGGTCTACAACAGACCTATGATTTAGCAAAAGACCAGTTTAATCCATACCAACTAACCTGCCTTTTGAGAAACAGTAATGGCATATGGACGGCTAAATCTAAAACCACAGCTATCATGCCAATATAGATTACTTTTGGGAACAGGAGCCCGTGCTAGCTTGAGACCGAGTTAATTTAACAACAAAAGCCGTATACCACAAATACTTATGCACTCAGATGAAGTCATGCCTTAAATGGCTATTGCAAAACTGCAGTCGGCAGCTTAACTGGAAAACACGGCACTGATGTGTTCACCAGTTCTTCTGTATGCTTGAATTTTCATATAGATAAAATATACTCTATTATTCTAAACAGGCCTCCGCAGAAGGGAATGCCCATAAGTGCTAAACAGAAATGCAAAAGAGGAAGAAAAAAAGAATAGGAAATTATTATTCAAATGTTAAACAGCAATGAATAAAGCTAAATTTAATTCAATAAAAAACAGCAATAAATGAACTTCAGAATACGCAATTCATACCAATAAAGATAACTAATTAAGGTGTCCTGTACTGTACCCTTAGGCAAGGGAACTCAAGCTAGACACTGAAAGGCGAGGTTGGAGAGATAATGGCATAAACCAAGGTTCAAGAAATTCGGTTATATGGTCACCAACCAGTGCCAGGTATCTACAGTAACACCAGAGATGACCCAGCAGACACAAATGGCAGTACAGGTACCTGCAGTCAACTTATACAAACATAATTGCAAGTTGATATCAATTACCCCCGTTGGAAAATGTCACCATCCGTTGCACATTGATATTAATTCTTGAAGAGAGACGTCCTGACCACGAAGAATATGTGTATATATATATATACATATATATATATATATATATATATATATATATATATATATATATATATATATATATGAATGTCTCTTACTGTCATACCACAGTATAATATATATATATATATATATATATATATATATATATATATATATATATATATATATATATATATATATATATATATATATATATATGCGTGGTGTGTATAAATATCAATATACACACATATACATATATGTAGTATGTATATTTAAATCTGTGTGTGTGTGTGTGTGTGTGTGAGAGAGAGAGAGAGAGAGAGAGAGAGAGAGAGAGAGAGAGAGAGAATGGCAGCTCGAGACAGCTTGGTGCCTGTCTAATGGGGACAGTGCAACACTTGTCTTTACGACAGGTAAATGTAAACTAGTGACTTTACTGTACATGTCCCCTCACCCTCTAACCCCCTTCCCCCCTCCCCCAAATCTTCCCGTCCCTGGTGCACCTGCAAATCCCCAAATACGCAACAGACGGAGAAACGAGCGATTTGACGATAATTTTATTCATTTTCCTCGAAAGACATGAATTCTTCTTATGCAGCAGCAGGTGGTTTGCATCTAGGATGTCGAAGGAGACGTTCTGTCAAGCGTGAGAAGGGGGAGAGAGAGAGAGAGAGAGAGAGAGAGAGGGAGAGAGAGAGAGAGAGAGAGAGG
Organism: Macrobrachium rosenbergii; assembly: GCF_040412425.1. Lineage (NCBI taxonomy): Eukaryota > Metazoa > Arthropoda > Malacostraca > Decapoda > Palaemonidae > Macrobrachium > Macrobrachium rosenbergii. The sequence continues at coordinate 66,195,978 of NC_089750.1, forward strand.
GAGAGAAAGAGAGAGAGAGAGAGAGACTTGCAGGAGGCCAAACCAGATACTAGATCCGGGTGTAGCTAAAGATTGCGTGTTAAAGACCTTTTAAGAAAAAAAGAAAAAACACATATAAATCGAGCTTCTTTAAAAAAACAAAAAACAGTATTGCAGGTTTAGAGAATCGAAGGCACTTTTTGAGCCTCTGAGAACTGGAGAACTGTCAAAGTCAGCTATCACGCAGTTCGGCTCTTCAAGTTATAGCCCAAGTTACATCTGGGGGAGCCAGTTTCGTCAGTGGAGGCCGTATCAGCGAACACTGGCTAATTAGCAGATCCGCCATTGTGTGATACTTTCTGATGCTCATCCGTGATGGATTAGTAATAAAGCATCTCTCGTGCAAATTAACGTCAGCGAGAATAAGCTACGGGACGAAACTGAATAATTCACAGGTACCTAAAAGGGACAGTAGTTTGCAAATTTATCTACAACAGGTTTTTTTGACATCGTCAACATTTCCAACGGTCGAATTAATATGACGACGCACTGAGGATACAGTAAATTGTATTGTGAAACGTTCAACATATATATATATATATATATATATATATATATATATATATATATATATATATATATATATATATATATATATATATATATATACATGTATATATATATATATATACACATATATATATGTATATGGTATATTTATTAATTTTTATATATATGTATATATAATATATATGTATATATGTATGTATGTATTTATGTGTATATGTAAGCATATGTATATTTTCATCTGCATTTGTCTTTAAAAGGATAACTTTCTATGGGCACCTAATAAACCTGCTTTACATATAGCACTAATTTTTTACTCTTATTTATTAGATTTATTGGAATTCAGGCATATTACTCATAAGGAGTAATTTATCTTCAATACTGTCTAAAGCCACAACACTTTAACAAAGTCTTATGGAAAAATAAATAATTACAAATATTTATTTTTAATCATTTTACTCCATATTCCTCAGCATTTCCAGTTACTTCTTGAAGCTGAATGTAGACTTCAGTTCTCCTAAGCACAGAGAGAGAGAGAGAGAGAGAGAGAGAGAGAGAGAGAGAGAGAGAGAGAGAGAGAGAGAGAGAGAGAATGTTTAGAGAAGGTATTGGAGGATCGGGTCGAGGTCATCAGTGACGTCACCACTTCAGGATGTAGAAGGAGACAGCATGGCTCCTCTCTTGAACAAGAACCTCTCTTTTCCTCTTCCCCCTACTCTCTCTCTCTCTCTCTCTCTCTCTCTCTCTCTCATAGGTTAAACTATGGGGACTCTCTTCTTATCGCTATGCAATATAACTGTCACAGTAGCTGTTGCGATAATTGCTGCTGATTAGGAGGACACGACAGCACGACAGACAGACAGACAGACAGATCTGCAAGCTGAATAATTCATGTGATTCAAACTTCAACTATTTTTCATTCTGTTTATGTAAATTTCAGTTTTAAAAAAGATATAAAATGGGTTTATTGCGACTGTGGGGGTTTCCGGAGTCAAGTAGAAAGTAGGACAACACTGAGTGCCGAAGTATACGCAGTTGATTATTATTATTATTATTATTATTATTATTATTATTATTATTATTATTATTATTATTATTATTATTATTATTATTCGAAATGCTTGAGCATTCATATGCAACAAGATGAAAGGCCATTGACACGGTTAAAAAAAAAATTCAACAAAACGAACTTCCCAGATAAGGAAATCAAAAAAAACAATCTACGAAAGAACATCTCAAAAAAAAGCTTGACAGCTTTTGCCATAATGTGTCCCCCCTCATGGAATGTGAAACACACAAGCCAACTATCCTTCATCTTCGTTCTTTATTTTTTCTTTTTACAAAAACCAGTTTCTTTTATACTCAAAAGATCCATATGTAATCGGATACGGCAGGCGTCTCCTGAATAAATGTATGAGTGGTTTTTTTTTCTCGGTGCTTGTCGACAGGGCATCTGGAGCTACCTGTGGTGGACTTATCATCTGAAGTTTCCTCGACCGCTTCTTAAGCTGTTACTTGAACCTAACTTTCTAGATAGCATGATGTATAGTGTGCGTGCGTGTATGTGTGTGTGCACACGTGTGTGTGTGTGAGTTTATGTGCGTACGTACCCGGCCATAACCAGTCTCCAACACACCCATCTTTTCTCTTACAACAGCGATGAATACTAAAGTCCTTATCCCAGCGTCTTTTGTATTCTTGTCTTCGCTGATTCCCAGAACAAGAGAGGGACCTCGTCGGGCCCCATCCCCGGCGAAATTAAGAATCGTCGTCATCATGATGATCTATTGTGAAAGCCTTCCTTCCCCTTCGAGATCTGCGATGTGGTGAGGGCCCCAACAATGAATCAATTTTTAAAGAGGTAATAAGAAAGAAATAAAGCCACGGGGGTTTACCATCACCAATACTATCACCGCTCCAATCACCCACCTGCTCAGACCAGGTAAGTCCTTTTTATAGCTTGCAAAGCAGCAGCAGATGCTTTGATGTCAAACAGCCATTCACTTCATCAGATGGGACGGATGCAAGACATACCCCCGGCTCTGCAGAGCACTCCCGTCCCTACCCCACCCCTCCTCCAACCTCCCCCAACAACCCCCAAAGTCCCCCTCGAGGTCCTTTGGTGACCGTCCTGTGTCGACTACTCCCTGCCTGTGCCCAGGACCCATTAAGACTTAGTGGGACCTACCTGTCCCCAGGTAGCATTTTACTTGAAGAGAACTCGTTTTCTAGTTTACCTCAGAGTATGTATATCATTAGGTCCGGTACATTATCGGAGAAAAACCTGACTGACTGCAAAATGCATTCAGGATTTTTCTTGTTTAGGATAATGTTCAGGATCAGGGTTCAGCTGTAAGTCTTTTATGCTTCCAACCCTGTAAGTTTATGAGCAAAATCCTGTCGCTATCGATTACCGGGAATTTTGTAAACTGCGAGCCTTTTTTACTGTTCAGGAAATGTCTCGGTGTTATTTGTATTTGTGTTCCTATAACGAATACCTTATTAAAGGATTTCACCACCCGTTGGGTGAGGATTACCTCTTAAAGGCTCTCCCGTTTTGATGGTATACATTTTGATGGATCAATGAGCAATTCATGTCTCTCTCTCTCTCTCTCTCTCTCTCTCTCTCTCTCTCTCTCTCTCTCTCTCTCTCTCTCTCTCTCCACCCTAGCAGCGACTTAAGACAATCGTCTAACAACCAAGTACATAATTAACTGCTTTGGTCAAGAGAGAGACTCTGGATTTTTATGGAATGTTCCCATGTCCTTCCTTGTACTGTTCGGGATTGGAACATGAATCGTCCAGGTGAGAGCTATATGCGCTACCACCTAGCTAGGAGGGAGAGAGAGAGAGAGAGAGAGAGAGAATGGACAGCTGTTAAGAAATTTGTTTCTTGAAAACTGCAACAACGGCGGTGACATCAGTGATTACTACCATAATTATATAACTAATAAGCATAATAGAGAACGTTAGGTAAAGAACCTCTAGGCCAGGAAGCACATCTCTTTTGAATATATGAAAACCAAATGAGTGTCCTAAAATAAAAGCAAGAATTACGATGCCGTGTGAAGGCTCTTTCCAATGAGTATGAGCTTTTATTAGAAACGTCTGTAGTCACATAGATCGTCAAAATGGATTTGAACTCACTGCTTATTATTGTGGTGCAGTTTAGCTAGCAGTTATTTGTCATATACTGCTGAATTTTGCTTCCACAATAATTGTTATTATATTCCAACAATTATAAGTGTCCTTCTACAGGAAATGAATACACAGAAAAAAATCACTGCAGTACTCTTTCTTCAGCTAATAAACAGAGGTTGAAACCCATTCGCAGAAAATTTCCACAGCAATGGCCCCTGCTTACCCAGAAGGCACATCAGCTGCTTGCATGCACTCTCTCGTTTCTTGTTTAAAAAGGCACTTCCACTCCATTACGTCCTCTGCATTCTCCAGATCTTTCTTTGCGCCTTCCTCTCAAAACCTCGCAATTATACACTCTCTTCCTCTCGTCTCCCATTCTCTCCACGTGGCCAAACTGTCACTATCTCAAACAACTTTGACCCATCTTCTTATATGTTACCACTTACTATATCTATATTTCTCACCTTTCAGTCTTTCTAACTCTCTCTCTCTCTCTCTCTCTCTCTATATATATATATATATATATATATATATATATATATATATATATATATATATATATATATATATATATATATATATATATATAAACATATATATACATATATATACATATAAACATATATATATATATATATATATATATATATATATATATATATATATATATATATATATATATATACATACATATAAACATATATATACATATATATACACACATCTATATATAACCACTAAAATTCACTCATTCAACTTTACCACTTTACCCTTGCTCAAAAGAACAATTTAATTTCTTCCACCCTTATTTTAGGAGCCTTTCCTTCATTCAGGCATACCTTACACACCCTGGTTAACAGCTTTGCAACCCCAATGGCTCCAGGTTCCCTTCCATTCTTCATCCTCTTAGTTCTGTTCTTCATCCTCAACAGACACTTCGTCAGCCATTCTTAAATGGAAACTAACTCATTCCACTATTATGCCATTTTAATTCTCTTTCATCTGTTCTCCAGATTCAAGAAAATTCATTGAAATACTCCATCGAGTCAAAACTGCAAGTTCTCCCAATAAGAACTCCATTTTCTATCTTTTATTCAAATAAATAAATATATGTGTATGTGTATGTATATATATATATATATATATATATATATATATATATATATATATATATATATATATATACATATATATATATATATATATATATATATATATATATATATATATATGTTATGTTCATAAACCTGTCTTTGTTTTATTATGAAGCCGTGTTACCCAGGCCCCTTTGTGCTCTCCTTTGTAGACTCTCATACAAGTGACCCGGTGGATTTGTTCTTAAATAAGGACGAAGATTTTACGAAGACAAATTTAAATAAGTTGGACGTCTAGATGAGCAGAGACGAAAGGCTCTGACAAAAAGTGCACGGCAGAAAGCAATTCATCAGATATCAGAACAGCGTAGAAAATATGTATGTATATAAAATGAAAATGAAAATCTTGTAATCACTAAAGAGTGCTATACTGCCCTAAAATGGAAGACTGCAGTATCTGCAAAAAATACAAAACTGAAAAAAATGGCAGATGCTCCCTTGCCTTACCACTGATTTCGCAGATACTGGGACCCCCTAAATACGCGTGGAAAGCATTGAAGAATCATCCCGAAACTGCAGTAACTTGTGTGTTAGTGTTTCAATTTCGAAAATTTTGCAAATGCTGCAGTTTTAAATTTTAGGGTAGTATAGCACAATGTGGACATTGTCACCCTCCCTGCCGAGAATTGTTTCACAAGGACCACTGAGAAATGAAAGTGGAGTCTGGTAATGCTGAAGCACCTACACTTCACGAATCTGTACAGGGAGAAGGCAGAACAAAGCCATTTGAGCATTCTGGCCCAGAAACTTTGACATATAGGTAAGCTCTGGAATCAGTGTCGAGTAGGTTTCGGAATTTTGTTATCTGTTAGTTATAATACATATAATTTTGTATGAATATATGTATATGCATATATATACATATACATATGTATATATGTACTGTATATATAAATATATGTAGCTATGTAGATATATATATATATATATATATATATGTGTGTGTGTGTGTGTGTGTGTGTGTGTGTGTGTATATGGTCTTTTGACAGGTCCCATAAAAATATACAATTATAAAACCAATACTGATAACAATAAGGATATTAATGGTAATAATAAAAATAATAACGAACCGTTACTTTTTAAACATCAACAGTCAATATCATTCCTTGCTAATCTGATGTGAAATTTAGTACATACGAACTTTAGCTTCGTAAAATGCTTCATATTTTCTCAGCTTGTATTTATATAACCCTTGTGTAAATCATTTAATGTTAATAATGTCAGTAAAATACAATGAAGAAATTTGCCTTCTCATCCCATATAAGGCTGCCTTCTTATACTCCCTTCACAGCAAAAATATCCCAAGTCAATTTCATTTTGCGTCGCCAGTTTCCTTACATATAACTTAAAAACTCTTCTGGTCTTATTCGTAAGCCTCGTATTTTTTCTGAATAGCGTCAGCGATAAAGAAAATAAGATAAGTTTTGTTCAAGAGATGTAAAATGTGTTCTGTTTGAATTGGGCAATCATGAAACTGGTCATCCGATTCAATTCGCTCTCGAAAGTGGAGAGATCTCCTCTGGGTAAAACCGTAAGTGATGTTTGAGTTTCGCAATCTTTGCCGACATTCAGAGTTGGAACACTGACAATTTTCTTCTTCTTCTTCTTCTGTTTTTCTATCGTTGTTTTATTGGTGGGGGTGACGGAGTGCCGGAGGGGCGGGGGTGGTGGTGTGGTGTTTGACTTGTAGGGTTGGTTGTGATGCAACAGAGAGAAGACTGTAGTGGATATATTTAGAATCGAGAACATGCACGAAAATTCTCTCTCTCTCTCTCTCTCTCTCTCTCTCTCTCTCTCTCTCTCTCTCTCTCTCTGAAAAAAACTCTTGTTTTATTTTCATTTTCCTCCCAATAACTGCCCAAGCCTTAATTTTGACCCAATGGTTGGATTAATTCTAAATATTAATAAAAAAAATTAAACAGCGTATGTATAATCATTATGGACACACCCCAAGTAAGCTATAAGGAAAACTATTTTAAAGTTTTATTGGAATTTTTTGGGTTATTTATGATTTACCAAGTAACACCAAATTATCCATGAAAAATTGCAGAGGAACATTCGTAAAAAGAGAAACAATATCCAAGCTACACGTGGTACCAACACAACCACATCGCCGAACTTTATCAATAAAATCAAGGCTATGTCTTAACTTTCTTCAACAAAAGGCCGGAGTTTCCATGGGCTCGTCCCTCTCTCCGTATTAGCAAGTTCTTACATTCATTTTCACTCTTATCATGATGTCAAAGTGAAAAGTAACGTACTTACTACTCTATTTCTTCGAGCATATCGTGTGTGTGATCCTTGTTCTTTAGAAAAAGAGTTAAACTTTCTAGTTTCAAGTTTTCATAAATTGCGTTACCCCAAATTTTTTTATAGAAAATTGTCTCTCTAGAGCTAGGAGGATGTATTATCATCCAAGGGAAAGACCTGAACAGACATTATTTCAGGAATCGCTTTTACTTCCTTTCAACAAGGACCTTACAGATATTTCGCAAAAACTGAATATAGAAAAACACGGGTACAATATTGTATTCCAGTACCCTAACACAGCTGGGAGAAAAATCATTAAAAACTACACTGTAAAATTGTCCGAAGATAATGGTGTTTATGTTATTGGCTGCTTAGATTATGATTCTTGATATACCGGTGAAAGTGGTCGTTCGTTTGGTAAACGAAAAAATGAACATATTTCAGCATGTGAATTGGGGAATAATTGTGGCTCTATAGCCCGACGCGCCTGGGAAAGGATCATGGAATAAAAATTTTAGAAATGGTCAAGTTGTGTGTAAATGCTTGGACAGATCCACCAGAAGACGTATTGAAGGTGCCCTCATTATGTTGAATAATACCTTCAGTGGAAACTTGGGCACTGTTAAAAATAACATTAAAAGCGAAGAAATTTGTAAATGTGCGGGTATTCGTAATTTTAGAAATATATCTAATCAGTTGAACTCTTTCCAAAATCAAAGTCATAATTTAGAACACAATCACCTTGTTTGATCTTTAGCGGAAGACTCCAGGTTTCTTCCGCCGAGAAGGTCTCGAAAAAGTTTAAATTGACTTAAGGGGCCAACAACCTGATTAACAGTTTTACTTTCTGTAATGTCTGTTTGAATGTATGGTTTCCTGCTTTACTTTGTTTCCTGAGTTGTATATTATACTTCATTTTAGTGATCAAGTCCACAGCAGTTGGACGAAAGCCATAAGCTTCGTACATGTATATTTTTAACACACTATGTTTTGTAACAGGAATTTCATTGAGGACTTTGCTAACAAATATATATATATATATATATATATATATATAATATATATATATATATATATATATATATATATATATATATATATATATATATATATATATATATAATATGCACGTGTATACATATATGTATATATATACATATATATATATGTATATATAATTTATATATGTATGTGTATATAATTATATATAATATATATACATATATACATATGCATTATATGTGTGCTAACTATGATGTCAATCGCAACAATGAACCGCCTGCCGGGGACTGGCAGAACCATCATTTTGTAATGAATTTTTAAAATGACGAGGTAACAAAATTTCCATTCCTCTTCCTACCTTCACTCCCTAAAGCCGAAACGTTTTCCAAAAAATGCTCCTCGAACTTCTCTCAGTTTCGCCTGTTAACTCATTTAATTCTCGGAATAACTCGGTCCAAAAAAGCAGTCATATGTCCATCCTCTAATGCACTGATTCAGGAGACCAGACACATCGAGAAATCTACAAAGTGCCCTTACAGCCAAAAATCATAACTAGATGACAACACTTGGAAGAGTAATCGTGGTGACTTCGAGAACATTTTTCTGATGAAGTTGAAACGTTTGTAAAAAAAAAATGTCGATCCTCTAATACAGCTCATTTTCCGAACAGATCTGACACAAAAAAAACATTCCTCCAAAAGTTTTTTTTTTTTTTTTTTTTTTTTTTGCCCTGTAAACTTTCAGCACCAAGAAGTACGTCTTGCCTATAAAATGAATGAATGAAATATAAGATTTCGGCCAAACACCAAGCCCTGAGACCTATAGCCAAACACCAATCGCTGGGACCTATAAAGTCGCTCAGCGATGAAATGGAAATTGAGAGTAGAAAGGCTTGAAAGGTGTAACAGGAGGAAAACCTTGCAGTTGAACTATGCAACAATCGTTAGGAAAGGGTGGCTAGCCAGATGAAAGAAAGAGAATATGAACGGAGGTAAAGTAACAGGAATGAAAGGGGTTGCAACTAGGGGCCGGAGGGACACTGCCATGGACCTTAAGTAGTGCCTACAGTGCACCGTATGAGGTGGAGCAGTAATCATGGTGACTTGGAGAACATTTTTTTATGATGAAGTTAGAATATTTGCACGGTAAAAAAAATGTCGATCCTTTAAAAAAAAAAAAAAAAAACTCATTTTCTGAAGAGATCTAACGCGAAAAATGATACATTCCTCTGAAAATTTTGTTGACCCATAATCTTTCGGCACAAAGAAACAAGTCTTACCTATAAAATAAATCATAGATAATTATATTTTCCAGTCGTAATTTTAAGAAACTTGAATCCAGCTTGTCGATAAGACTAATGGAATTTCGAAATCACACGCAGCCTTAAAAGTATCCCAATATCTTCTCGCTGATCCATCATTGCTTTCTAAAATGAATCTCTTAATTCAAAGAGAAGATTCTTATATCGAATCTTCTATAGTCCACATGAAATTCTACTGCTCCTTCTGAGAATTTAAGAAAATAAGTTATCAAAGAAAGTATTTTCTATCAATCAGAGCGTCATTTAAGACTGAATATAAGCATGTCATTACTAAATTCAGTTGTAGCCCATTTTGTATTTACTTCTTCCCCTGAGAGCTTACTAATCAGATCCACAATGAGGCGCTAAGGTCTCAGTCTTCAATTTTGGGGGTCCATTTGCGACTTCCGTCTGCACGGGCTGTTTTCCTAATCTCGGTTGATGGCAGATTTCAACGTGCAATTGAAAAAATATCTACGGGGATGTAAATCCATATTTCACTAACTTGAAAATGGCCACAGTCTACTTTCAAAATTTTGATTAAATATTAGTTCACGTTTTAATTCCTTTGTTCGTTGCTGCCAATGAAATGATATTTGCAAGTTCCTTGTGTATGCAGTGTTATATTCACAAGTTCTTTTTCATGTGCTTGAAAATATTCAAGTTCATTTGTCGTCATTCGAAGTAGGAAGAACGGGAAGATCGACAGTCTCTCTCTCTCTCTCTCTCTCTCTCTCTCTCTCTCTCTCTCTCTCTCTCTCTCTCTCTCTCTCTCTCTCTCTCTCTCTCTCTGCAAGGTTTATGACAAAGACAGGTCCTCGCGAAAGCCCGTCCTCTTACATAAAAAGTCTTATACATAGTCTGACCAACTCTGGAAGAGGTCAAGGAAGTTTTGTGTTAACTCGAGAAAAAGGAAAATCTGAAAATTTAAAATTCTCGGGACGTAAATGAAGATTAAAATGTTATTAACAGGCAGTTTAAAAACTCGCCAAATTATCTTGAAAAAAATGCTTTTTAATTTTTTAGTGCTACTAAACAACTGAAAATTACACTTTTGCATGAATAGTTACAAAACTAAATCGATCTTTGAATAATTTGGAACTTAAACTACGGTCGGAGAAACGAACAAGCATTGATGATTTTTACAACTTAGAATCACCAATGCTTGCTAGTTTATCCGATCGTAGTTTAAGTTCCAACAAGTTACTCAAAGATCGGTTTAGTTTTGTGACTATTCATGCAAAAGCATATTTTTCAGTTGCTTAGTTGCTCTACAAAACTCAATAAGCATTTTTTCCAAGATAACTTGGTTTGCATTAACAAGATTTGAACTGCCTGTTAATAACATCTAATCTTCATTTATGTCCCGAATATTTTAAATTTTAAGATTTTCCTTTATCTCGAGTTTAATAAATTCCATGACCTCTTTCATGGTTGCAATCAAACTACAAGAATTTTTGTGTACGTGGACGTGCTTGCGTGTGGACCTGTCCCTGTCATAAACTTTGCTGACAAGCAAGGGCTGTGTGCTCCCCTTAGCTTGAAATGAAGTGGCTGTCAATCTTAGTAAGCAATTTGACGAGGTTACCGAGTGGTCTTCGTTGGTTCAGCAGAGTCTAAAAGCCTGGCCTTTCATGTATCACCAACCAACTCAGAAAGGTGTGGTAAATGACGTATGAGTCCTAACTTATACAAAAGCTATATTTCATTGAATAGCCAATCCTGGATTATACATTCATCGTATCGTTCTCTGCGTGTTGTTGGTACCACCCAGTTTTGTTGAATGAGTAATTAAAAACATCAGAGCGTCCATGAAAGAATATTGCATTCAGTATATTAAGGAGAGCTTGCAAAATTAATGCTATGTTCGGTAGCTTAACCTAATGAATAACGTTCTTCAAAACATCTGGTACCGCCTGTCCTAAGCTTAAACAAGTGGTTTAGCACTAGAACCATTACAACGACGGTTCAACTCCCGATGTACCCGAATGGGAGCCTGGAGATAAGATCATAAGGTTGTTTAATGATTGATTGATTGAATATAGAATTTAGGCCAAAGCCGAGCACCGAGACCTATGAGGTCATTCGGTGCTGAAATGTAAATTGACAGTGTTGAGGTCTGAAAGGTGTAACAGGAGGAAAACCTCGCAGTTGCACTATGAATCAATTTTTAGGAGGGTGGAAAGTAAGATGGAAGAAAGAGAATATGAAAGGAGGTACAGTAAAAAAAAAACGAAAGGGGTTGCAGCTAGGGGCCGAAGGGAAGCTGCAAATAACCTTAAATAATGCCTACAGTGCACCGCATGAGGTGCAGTAACGGCACTACCCCCTTGCAGGGACAAGGTTGTTTTAAAAGAATTTTCTATATTACCACAACTTCATTTACTCTGTGAGCAAAATATAGTCTACATTCCTTGCGTCTTGCGTCATAAGTCCTTTAAGTGCTTCTGATTCTATGCCTGCGTCATAGTACATGTTCTTTATTTACCTTCAATAAACAATGCTCTTACGACCGAAGCAATCTATTACGGACTTCCTCATCCCATGGTATGGATAGTATATTTACCTTCGCACTTACAGTATTTACAGTCCAATTCAATAGCCCTCAGACCTCACTTGTGTAGGTGAATGTAGCATGAAAGTAATGACAATAACTGTAGATTAAGCGTTCCACATATTGTCCGAAGTTGAGCGAGTTATGTGAAATGGCTTTACTTGTAGGAAGTATGACCATGAACGCCGTAATGGTTGTGTCAAGTGACTCCAATGCAAACATTAACAATTTCCTTTGCTAAGAAAGGGGAGCTCAGTACTTTCCCTGGTCCCAAAACATTTTTCTTGTCTGTTGACATCTGTTCTCAATAATGAGGCTAGGTCGACTTATGCTACTGATCAGGCAAGGCAGGTGGATAGTTCTGTCAGTCTAATGACTGTTCAGCTGATAAATGAACCTGCACATTTCCTGAGGTACTGAATATAATGCAAACAGGTTTTCTGCTGTAATCAAGGGCAATGTTCGAATTTGACAACACCTGTGAACCTTGTGCCATAAGGAATAATCGCAGTATGTACTTCCGTCCCCAGAAAAAAAACTCACCCATGATCAACAATGGTTCGAAGAATTATGCATTGGGCAATGCAATGATAATACTATTTCAGTATGTAACTTTCGTCACTATGCAGCAAAGAAATTAAGGAATAACCCACCTTTCCTAGACCTGGTTAAAATCCTTAACTCATTTACTAGTACATTAATTAGTCCCATGAAGTTTTTCAGCTAAGCACGTGTACAGCGCATAACTGAATTAAAGGGCTTTATAGCCTAATAGTAATACCTCCGTATTACTAGATTTGCTTTTGGTTAAGAGGGAAATAAAATTAGTCCCATTTTTGTTTCCTGTAATCCTGTAATCTCTCAGCTGTTTAGAACTTCAAATATTTGACCAGGTCAGTATTAAGTAAAACCGTTCCAGAGGACTACATGATCTCAGCTGACTGCAACAAACATCTTTTAAGTCTACAAAATCTGTTTCCTAATATGGATCTAAAAAATACCTCTAAATCTACCTTAAGACTTAACAGGCAGAATACCTTTAGTTTCGTTAAAGAATCTTGTCAGCACATGGATCATAACTCGGACTTGCGATGTGTCAACTAGCTTCAAAGTCATGATTTCTAGCTTAACTTCCGTATCCAAATCCACTGCTAACTCTTAGTCATGATTGCTGGTGCTTTATTTTTTAAGCTTTATACGGTGCTCCACAGCTTGAGTATTCTGGTATTTGTGTAGCTTCCAGTTTTTATATAAACACTAGCATCAAGCTGTTACTATTATCCTTGAATTCACTCAGTTTTTAGCCTCAAAGATTTGGAGTGGGTTTAAGACTGGAGAATTAAGGCTGAACTACAGCCAAATTGAGTAACCCCATATCTTGAGTTCCCCCTTCTGAACTCAATGTGCAGAGGCTAACAATATTTAGTGATTCCGCATTTGGCGTCACCCACCACTATGATTCCTAACTCTTACTGCTTGTAGCACTCAAATGTATCTATTATACCATTTTGTTTTACTATTGCTGGAATATTCTCTTCGGCTTGGAGGGGTACGTAGCAGTACTTTGTAAGAATTCAGATTTCATATTTCATAAGAACCCAGATTTCAGACCACAGGCTTTCAGATTTGAACTAGAGCTTTGAGGCCAGCTGCTGTTGGGAAGTTTCCTTTTTCCTGCTGAGTAACCATTCAGTCCCAGTGGCTGTATTATCTTACTACTATCTATTGGTAATCTTCCTGGCAGCGCCGTGGATGTTCACAAAACCGGATACTAGCCATCTTATCAAAATTCAGTTTTCAACTAAATGCTACACTTCTCTTGCCAGATTTTCACACTTCATTGTAAGCTTGACTTTAGCCGGATTTTGTGGGGTATTGTGACTCAGCCAAGGACTACAAAAAATCAAATTTCTCACGTATAGTCACTAAGGTGCCAGTCACTGACAGTAGTAGACTAATCTACCTTTTCCCCTTTGAGCTGCATGCGACAATACTATTTTCGTTATTGCAACTTTCAGATGACCTTAATTTGTTCCTTAACCTTTACGTTTTGCATGTGCATTTGCATCAGAAGCATAGCCTTTGCCGCCATTGGATAGAAGCCAAAATGCACCACCTGCAAATATTTCAAGCTACAAATTTTTGTACAAAATCTTAGCTTTAGTTTAATTTTCCATCAGTCTATTTGAACAGATGTCTTATGAAAGAACATCTTTTATGACCACAATCAGGAAAAAATACTAGTAGCCAGACTCAACAGCATTTAATTGAAAATCTATTCTCCAGCTCTGCATCCAATTCTACATACATAATTCTGGAATGAATTTACGCAAAGATACTGAAGCTTGAACCATTTAAGGTATAGTTATACCCTTTCTAGTCAACTGTTACGGTGTCACAGCCAACCAATCGTTTTACAGCTTTAGCTTGCTCACCAGAAGAGTCCACTCTCCAATCTTACTTCCCTAGCACGGTCTTTAAACTTCCCATTCACGTCCGCTGGTCAGCACCGGCACACCTGATTAAGATGAAGTTATCAGAAACAGTGGAAATTTTAAAGTTTCGTCGATCGTTCTAGTGACAAATACAAAGTTAATGATTTGCTGGGTGCAGCTTTTGGTAGCAATTTAAACTGCTTCAAGCTAAAATTGGATTGTAGGTGCAAAACTTCGAAATCGCTCTAAACCAAATTGTAGCCTACATCCGATTATTAGAATAAGAGGGAAATACACTGGTTGAACACTGGTTGAATAAAATTATAAGAGAATATGTACGAGCTTAAGACTTAAGAAAATGTTAAATCCCTAGACTTTAATAACCCCACCTAAAACTAAATTTAAGTTTTATAACTTGCTATATAAAAACCTAACGAAAAAAATTAAAAACTGGACTTCACCAGAAATACCAGCCGAGAAATACCAGCCGAAAAAAAACTAAGTTGAAAATAATTTTCAAGTCGAAAGTGCACAAATCTTTATCTTTACCTGAACCCAAGAAATCATTTGACACCCAATATTGCGCAATATTTAAACCACTGTAGCACATAGCTTAATGCCGCTGGTAGAGAAAACTACCCCTTTACCAAGCCGATGGTGAAGAGAAAAGACACGTTTGCTAGAAAAAAAAAAAGTTGGAAAACCACCAAACATATGGTAGAAAAAAACTGGAAAAGGCCGATATGTGTGGGAGAAAACTTAAATAGCTCTTAACTGAAAACCATGGCAAGGAAGCACGAAAACACCATACCCCATGGTTGGGGAAAAATCTTTTCAGTCAATGAAAAAAAGCAATGCCAGTTTGAAAAAAATGCTCCGTGGTTGGAAAAAATCCCAGGAGTGAAAAAACTAATGCCGGTGTAAAGTCATGCAGATGCGAAAAAACCTTCAATAAAATATGACAATGGTCGGAAAAAAACCGAAGGTTGGAATAAACCATGCCAGATCAGATGGCAAACAATAACCAACCACTGGTGGAAAAATTATGCCCATGGTGGAAAAAAACCAGTGGAGGACAACGCCATGCCCATGGTGGAATCCTATTGTGGAAAAATCCCATTGCTGGAAAAAAGGTAGAAAAATTCACGCCCATGGTAGAAAACCCCCAAAGACTGGTGAAAAAACTAAGCCTATGGTTGAGAAAAACCACTACCCTAGGTGTTGAGGAAAAGCCCATAGTGAAATCCCTAAAGTCAGATTTCCAATTGTACATGGCGGATACCGCCATGTACAACTGTAAATCCACCTTTGCCAGCAGGTGGCAGCAGCCACCCCGGCAAAGGTGGACTTTCAAAAGGAAGGTTGAAGAAATTATAGAAAACTTTGAAAATAAAAATCTACGAACATTCATCATTCACTGTGTAGAAACATTCAGACTGTTTTCACACTTGAAAAACGGCACAATCTTTCAATTCACTCAGCAAGACATTGAAAACCTTTCCCGTAAGGAAAATTAAACACCCAATACACTAATGAACTGCAACCTTCAAACTCATTTTCACATTTAAATCACTGCATTCAAACAGTCTAGTCCTCTCATTTGAGCTACTGTTACACTAACAATTTTTCGTATACAATACTGAAGCTGTCATTGAGTGTAATACTTACTTTATTCTGAAAGATATCCCATTAAATTTCCTATGCTTTGTAAAAAACATTTTAACCCGATAGCATATTTAATAAGTTAAGGCAAATTAAGTTACAGTTCGTTGTATTTTTTTTTTCTCCAATGTTCAATTTACTTGAAAACTTCACCATACCGTTAACTAGTTATCCCTAACAACTGTTCTCGCACAATCACGTAACTAAAGTAGACAAAGAACACTATCACTGAATTTTTTTGTTTCCTCCAAATATTAATAAAAGCAAGTTCAAGACTTAATACTAATTTCAAGGAACCTGGTAAGCTCGGTAAAGCAACCGCGTTAATTCTAAGCCTTCGCTTCACTATCAAAAGTAATCCGATCTAAATATTCTTGAAAGATTCGAGCTTTGGCGTTTTTATCCAAGGCTAAAACAAACGGACGTTCATCCTAATAGGTTAACTAACCGGTATAAAGTTAGGATCAAAATTCAAAATTTTAAAGTTCATATGCTTAAAACCTCGGCAAAAATCGAAAGTTAAAGTAAACACCACCTTGCCATAATTACGTAAATTTATCAAAACTTTGTCACTCACCTCAAATATCCTTGGCTGCGAACCTTATTGCACGAAAATGCTTCAAAACACCATTTTTATTCCATTTACCCGTATGATGACCGGGACTTGAACCTGCAAGAAAAAAAAAAGTTATGGGTTGGAAGCAATGTATAATAAAAGGGGTTACACAAACCTCAAACTACATTACATACGGAAAGGAAAATACCACACCATTTGAAAAAAAACAAATGCAAAATTTCTGTGCCAATACAAACCACTTAATACGAAATTATCTATATTAAAATATAAAATCTTGCACAACATTACATAAATACAACTTGGTCTACAAAACTCGACAAAACACTAATTTTGTTTTAACCAAATCAAAACCGTGAAAGAAAGAAACACTAGACCAGTACACTGAAACAGCCTCCGAATAGCAACGATGTTCAAACTCCCGACCGTAAGCGCTAAATGGAACGTGTAGGCGCTTACCCCTCTTGTGTACTCCTGTCCGTTGAAAATCAAGGACTCTTGAGCACCGAGGGTAGACACCACTGTCTTCGCTTTAAGCATTTTTGCTGGTGTGATGGACCAACTTAAACTGACTGACTGCTTGACCGGCAGGCTGGTTAGTTAATTATGCTGGCGTCAGAGTAAAAATTCACGAACAACTTTGTAATTTTTTAGTGCGGAATTTATCGACTATCACTATAAAATGCAGTATTCGTTGAATAGTTGCTAACGATCTAGAACATTTACGGGTCTCGAATTTAAACCATTATAAACTCTTTACCTTCACAAGCAACAGACAAGACGCAATGGTCCACATTACCCAATTTATACGGACGGATCAAAATCTTCATCTGGAGTATTTGTCAAAAGTTTAAAAAATTTTAAGTTTACAAGTTAACGTTTTAAATCAAAATGTCAAGTAAAATGTAACATTTTGATGTGATCAAGTCTAAATATTCCGATATTAAAGTTAAGAAAAAAAAGCTGTCATTCAAGGAATTCGTTACCGAAAATGTTCAAAATCTGCAAAGAACAAGCCTTTCATGTCACCACTGAAAATATTAAGAATATTTGAAAAAAAATTATTGATGAAATTAAGTTCATTTTACGTTTTTTTTAAGTGGGCTTACTTGTACTCGATTCAAACGCTTAAGATTCATTGCTTCAATTGTCGAAGACATAATTATAATTATGACTGTGCTATATATATTATACAGCCTTGTTTATTATAACTTTTTATTGAGAAAACTTATTTTTCTTTCAGTGAAATTTTTCCTGAATGAATTTCATTTAGCCTTTTAAGCCGTACATACGCATCTGTATGCTCGCGTAAACTGGAGAGTTGCTTGTCTTATGTGTTTATAACTGTCTCTACCTTGAGACATAAATCTGTCTTTCTCGGCAAGAATTATTCATGTTGCTTGTGAATTAGTGAGCCTTTATGTGTGCTACGTCTCTTGTGCAATCAATTCCTGATTGTAATATGAGGAGTATTGAATTTTACAACTGTGTAACATGCCTAGATATTTTATCATACTATTCAGAAGCACTTACTTATACATCACTTGCTAACTGTATAAGACTTGAATATGATAAAGTACGGGGGATTGCGCCAACATAATTGTGCTATTAGGAATGTATTATTACCTTATATAATACTTTTCATCCCGATATAGGGAACTCTGTAACCCCCCACCCCCACAACTCATACATTTGATATTTCATATCTCTTTCATATCTATGTGAATAACTGTGATCCTTGTTTGCTGCCATCATTTAACCGAAGGTTTAGCCACTTTTATATACGCTGCAACTTTAGTTTTCTTTGGGAATATCAGAAAAATTGATATGCTGAAATGGCAGTTGGATTTAGACCTACTTGTTTAGTTAATTTTCCTTCTTCCTCGATCACAACATTAACAACAACCACAGTTAAATCTGTTGTTTTGTTGTTGTTGATGAAAACTCCCAACTCAAATAATATGTTTCCTGCGACAGAGAATTGTCACATTTCTCCTACGATAACTTTTTGTGATATCGCTAAGTATATAGTTACGGGCTGCTCCAGGAGCAAGAGCCCGTGCCAGTGCAAGAATGGCTTAATCTTAAACAACAACAGCAACATAGTTCATAGATCGTTAGATAAAGGAGGGCACGTTTTGTTCATTAATTGCGAAAAACGATCCCCCTCTGAGGAATGTGCCAATCCACCCAGTCATTAAATCCTTCTACGCTGAGTTTCTTGACACCTGGAGAATCCCGGCAAGAGACCCTTCCTAAGTGCTCTTCCAGAGGGTGCTAACTGGGTAACCATAGAACCTCAAAGCAGCGAAGTTTCACGCCTTCTCTAACGACTTTTCCCTCTAATGACTATCCCGTCGCTACTGTGAGAAGACGTGGTTCATGAAAAATTGTGAAATTTAACCTTTTTTTTTTTTAAATATCCCAAAGGTTTAATGCATCTGCTTAAATGATGAGAGTTTGTTTAATTGAATTGAGTATCGAATTTAGGCCAAAGGCCAAGCACTGGGGCCTGTAAGGTCGTTCAACGCTATAGCGGAAATTGACAGTAAAAGGTTTGAAAAGTGTAACAGGAGGAAAACCTCCCAATTGCACTATGAATCAATTGTTAGGAGAGGGTGGAAAGTAAGATGGAAGAAAGAAAATATGAAAGGAGGTACAGTAAAAGGAACGAAAGGGGTTGGAGCTAGGGGCCGAAGGCACCCTGTAAAGAACCTTAAATAATGCCTACAGTGCACCGCATGAGGTGCACTGACGGCCCTAACCCCCTACGGGGCAGAGTTTGTTACCAACTGAATCAGTCAGTGACACGCGATATACCATACGTTCTAGGCACTGGTTCTCAACCTTTTTATTACCACGCCCCCTCTAAGAGCTGGTCCTTCCCCCCACGCCCCGCCCGCCCCCTTGCATCTATGAGTAAAATTCCCTCCCAGATTAGGAGGAAAATAAAAAAAAAAAAGAGAAAGAGGAGTTTCGAGGGACAGGGAGGGAAGTAAATAATTACAAAATAATGGTAAGCCTAGCGAGTCTAACTAGAGTGGTAGACTATAGGAAACTAACATTAAAAGGCGATACTTTTTCATTTTTTTTTTATAAACTTCTGAATATTAGTTCCTCACTCCTGTTAAGAAAATAACGAATATAATTCTAGAATTTTAAAATTTTCCCTAGGCCTCGCGCCTCCCCTGGAAATTGCTGACGCCCCCCTAGGGGGGCACGCCCCCCAGGTTGAGAACCACTGGTCTAGAATCTGAATCTGTTAAGTTTTCAGTGACACTGGATGGTACTGGAAAAATAACTTATCACCAATCAGCTGATCTTCGTGGGAGTTTACTGGGTATTTATAATCCAATCCCCTGTTTTACGCCTTTCTAATCTTTGCCAATCTTTATATTTTTATCGGGTGAGTCGGACATGAGGATTAGAGTGCGATAAACAGTATTTTATCAGGATAAATAATTATGCTGAAAGGAAGAGACAAAATATAAAAAAAAAAATAACAATTACGAAATGAGAAACGGAGGGATGAAAGACCACAAGCAGGAACTAGAGAGAGAGAGAGAGAGAGAGAGAGAGAGAGAGAGAGAGAGAGAGAGAGAGAGAACATCTCTCCAAAGAGGTGAGAAAATCTGCTGATAAGGTGAGGATTAAACCGACCTCCTCAAACCTTCCCTTAATGACTGCAGGTGCGAAAATCCTATTCAGCGGAGAGAATTTTGCCACCTTTGCCTCTCAGCATCTTCATTGCGGGAGGTGTCAAAGCCATAAAATCGGCTGACGTCCTTTCGTTTGGGGTAATCAGGGAAGGTGGTGGGGGGGGGGGCGCCATACCCGAAATTTGGCAGAGTGTAAATGCGTCCTTTGGGTGCGGACGACCACCATCAGGGGGTCAATTGGTCAATTATGGATCGTTTTGTTCTTTTTTAAATTGGGTGCAGGTGTTTAGAGTGGGTTCGAGCGATGTGCTTTCGTGTTATTCCAGAATTATGATAATTTTGCATTCGTAAAAGTTCAGAACTAAAGATAACTTTATTTGGAAATATTTGTTATTTGCAATGGACAGCTCAAAAGCACAAAATAAAGGTATAACATTGTTAGCCGTGTCAGTTGTACATGCACACACACACACACACACACACACACACACACACACACATATATATATATATATATATATATATATATATATATATATATATATATATATATATATATATATATATATATATATATATTATATTGTCAGGATATACGTTCCTCCCTCCTATTTAGCTGCTATCTACCTAACTTATAGGGAGAATTATCATTTCAGTTAGCTTATAGCTGGCGTCAATATGGGGGAACTCAGTTGTTTTTAACTTATATGGACAGAGAACGCATGCATCCGTGGCCTACAGGAAATGCCCAGGCAGGGTAGACAATGGGTCTACCTCTTAAAAACCCCCCTGCTACTAGAACATACCTAGATTTCCCCCCCACCCCTTTGGGGTCATGTTTTCAAAGTAGGCTTAGGGAGGAAATAGACGTTAGGGCGTAAACCACTCGGGGGGGAGCTAGCACCTTAAACCTTAGGCTCATTATCTTTAAGACTGCTATTCCTTTGACCTGTTTACTGGCAAAAAATTCGCTTTCAGGTTTGGGACCTATGGCTCCGACGCCCGATCGAAGCAGCAAGCCAGCAAACCCCTTCCAGCAACTGTTCTGATCGTATGTCTGTCTCGGTGGCGGCCCAAGTTCACGATCGTACGCCCGAGACGTGGTATTTCGGAGCTCAAATATTCGTCTGAAATAGGTAAGCCGAGAGTGAATTTCGCGCCAGTCACCCCTGTCTCTCTCCACTAAATTCCTTCCATTTCTCTCATTTATCTTCAAGTTTAATCCCTTCCTTTTCCCAAGCTTCCCCCTTTGTGTGATGGCGAGCACGTGTTCCTTGTTTCGAAAGCCCAATCCAATACGATTCCAAGACTGTGATAACGTGATTTTCTCATAATTATCCTCTGGGCTACGTCATGTTTAGTATCTAAGAACATGTATTGAGTGATATTTTATAGGTAGATTCCATTTCTCTTAGTTTGAGCAGGGCTAACGCAGAATGTCTCTTTCAGGGGAGACACGCGGCCGATCGCAGTTCCATGCTCCAGTACTTTGTCTGCCACCAAAATCCTGAAAATTCCTGGTCGCAGTCATTACCGATTTCCGTTGTGGCCCAAATGTTCATATGAATTATTCTCCCATCCTGGAGTTCCATCATTTGCATTACCTGAGACTATTTCATGTAATCAGGGCAAGACTAAATGTTATTATTTTTCATTGGACTGATTGTGTTGCACATTGGCCCCATTTTTTAATCAACTTGATTGTTGCCAATCTTTGCAGTCATTCCATGTGTCCTATTTATGAGTTTGCACCCCTAGTTATCATGCTGTTTGTTATCTCATTGGTTATTTGCTAAGTCTCTGTAAATAAATCCCTGTAAATTTGTAAAAGAATTCTAATTCCAATATGGTGACCTTCCACCGTCAATTGTAAATCAAGGAAAATTCTAAGGTAAGTTTTCACATAACTTATTCCTTTGCTCATAAACTGGACTTTCTTGGTTTCGTGGCAGCATCAATTATAGTTTTGATTAAATTCCTCACCAAGGCGAAGGCAAGTTTATGACTATATATATATATATATATATATATATATATATATATATATATATATATATATATATATATATATATATATATATATATAATATACATACAGATACTCATATATATATATATATATATGACTGTGTAATATTTTCTGTTAAAACAGATTTCCAATAAAGGCTATATTTCAGAGGAGAGAGACAGTTTGGTCTCTGAAATATAGCCTTAATTTTCCACATTTTGGCTTTTCTATGGACTCCCTTATATTTCATATATATATATATATATATATATATATATATATATATATATATATATATATATATATATATATATATATATATATATATATATATATATATATATATATATATATATATATATATATATATATATATATATATATATATATATATATATATATATATATATATATATATATATATATATATATATATATATATATATATATATATATATATTAGAAAAATATGGCTGTTTTAACATTACTGTTATAAGGTGTGATGGAAGAGAAGTTGCTGCAAGATGGTAGTAGGTCAAGACAGACAGTTGCAAATCGTTGCATTCAGCAAATAGTTTGGTTACTTCAGCCGTTTGTTTGATGAACATACAATATTGGCTCTGGTATGCGAGTCATATGACCGAGTTGGTATGTGGGTACATAAGTTCGTACATTAGAAAATCTAGATTTTGTGTCTAATTCTGCCCAAAAATTAGTCCGATCGTTCATTAGCGAAGCTAGAGCGAGATCGTCAAGACATTATCTTTGAGTGTTGCAATCTCTTAGAATTGGCAGAATAAGGTAAAGTTCAGACTCTTCGTTTTTCTGTGTGAATTGTGAACTTATGTTTTTTACCATGTTTCAAGACATTTTTGAACTTGTGTGGGAAGTGAACATAACCTTTTACCATTTCAATATTCTATTTTATTGTGTTCTATTTACCAGTAGGCTATTTACTCATGCATTTTAGACTTTTCATTATTATGTTTTGCACTTGCATATTTTTGGGAGATTATTATTTGTGCTTAATTCTTTCGACAGATGTCGGTGGTGGGAACATTGTGGTGAGAACATTGTTGTGGCGATGACATTGTGTGACATGATGTTATCATGGTGGTGTGATTATAGAAAGACAGATGCAAACCTTGCAAATTCTAAATTTCTCATGTGGTAGACTTTTGAGACTAGACTACAGTGTCTAAGATAGAGTATGTGAGAGTTTTTGAATTTGCAGGCTATTAGCCACAATCAAATTTTTAGTTGGACTGAGACTAAATCTTGAGTTAGATGTTTTTTTTACTTGATAATTTCATTTATGATGCATTTTAATCTTTGCTTTGTTTATTCATTACTTGTTGGGTTGCTTTAAATAATAAATCTATTTTTGTAGGAAAGATTGCGTTTCCTTAGATGATCCATTTCATTTCTTTAATGTGGAATGCAAGAGAAAGAGAATGCGTGAGGCGAACGCCGAGAGAGAGAGAAAGAGATCTTTGTGATGTTTGAGAGAGAGAGAGAGGGGGGATGCGTGAAACGAATGCAGCGAAAGACTCGCTGAGAGAAAAAGAAGGGTGTGTGGGGCCTAAGGGGGAGTGTTCAGGGAGTGAGACCAGGGTCGAAATTCCATGCCGTTCCTGAAGGTAGATCGCTAAAGGCAAACATTACGTAATATTCCTACACGGAATATTGAGTCTGTTTTACACGGTGTAACATATATATATATATATATATATATATATATATATATATATATATATATATATATATATATATATATATATATATATATATATATATATATATATAATAAATTTCTGACTCACGTCGGGATCGAACCCAGGTCTCTCAAGTGGAAAGCAAGGGCGTTATCCACTGGGCCATACTTGAGAGACCTGGGTTCGATCCCGACGTGAGTCAGAAATTTATTTCTGTTCCACACGTGATTGTGTGTTGATGATTTCTATCTTATTCACTCAGAAGGGATAATTCGAATGAAATGTTGTCTATTGGGTCATTGCTGAGTCAGGAAGTTGGGGAAAACTCGCTGGTATGCAAGCAGTTAGCTTGCCCAGGTAATTCCTTGGGTGCAGTTGCTCTCAGGTTCCAACTTCTTTTAGACTTGTATGGCCCAGTGGATAACGCCCTTGCTTTCCACTTGAGAGACCTGGGTTCGATCCCAACGTGAGTCAGAAATTTATTTCTGTTCCACACGTGATTGTGTGTTGATGATTTCTATATATATATATATATATATATATATATATATATATATATATATGTATATGTATATACGTGTGTGTGTGTATGTCTGTGCGTGTGTCGTCGGATTATAATGAAAGATAGGCGGGCGTTAGCTTGCTGACATTGAGGTACATAAAAAAACATTGTAAGAGGGCCTGGTCAACGTGACTTTGTAACAAGCTCAAAATAATTATTTTAAAAAAATACAAAACAGGATTTTCATAGTGATTTTGAAAATACCTATTGATAACTATACAAATGTATCTGTATAAAATCCTGTGGACAAACCTTATCAATGTCTTGTTGACCTCTTCATGGCGTCTAGTTGATCGAAGCAAAGGAAGCCATTTTTTCGTCATAAAGAGGGAAATTACTCACTTGTGCGTTGGCGTCATTTGATGCTCTTCGTTTCTGTTGGCTGGGAAATGGCCCTGAGAGCCACACCAGACTTCCTAATCCCACACTTAGGGCAAAGTCCAACAACCAAACAGGAGATGTCTGCCCATACCAAGAGCGTTCTTAGCTTTCTGTAAAAGAAAACTATTGTGCCGGCTTTGTCTGTCCGTCCGCCCTCAGATCTTAAAAACTGCTGAGGTTAGAGGGCTGCAATCATCAAACATACAAAACTGCAGCCCTCTGGCCTCAGTATTTTTTGTTTTATTTAATGTTAAAGTTAGCCATATTCGTACTAATGGCACCGCTATAGGTACCAACAACATAGGCCACCACCGGACCGTGGCTGAGTTTCAAGGGCCGCGGCTAAGAGTTATATGAGCCGTGGCTGAAGCCACCATCGGACAGAAAACTCGACTGCGGTGGAGAGATTTCGGCACATTTTTTTACCTGTTTGCTCGTTGCCAACACTGACACTTGGGAGGACGCAGTGATATGTTACTTGTAAAAAATGCAAGAAGCTGTTTTTATTCGGCAGGGTGGTACATTTTATGAGTTTAAGAGCCAACACGATGAAGAGTACTAAACAGACTATACACACATTTACATGCAAACACGCACACACACACACATGTAAAAATAAAGCATGGCGGCCGAATGAATATGAAATGGTACTATTATTAAAAAAAGGCGAGTTTTCAGACGGTCCCTCCTTAAACTTCGAACGTAGTTGTGAGCTGAGAGAGAGAGAGAGAGAGAGCAATTATCGTACAGAAGGAGAGTTCCATTTCCTCTTATCAGGGACTTGTTTATTGCGGGGAAAGCCAACCGTCTTGCCAGACAGCGTGGCGCCCGAAAAAAACAACCGAAAGCTGGATCAAAACCTTCTTCTTCTTCTTCCAGATAAGAGATATTAATCGAGGACGAACACCTGTAAGTCATTTAAGAGGGCAAACCTTCGGTCGCTGCCGCTCCAAATGGGATTCCACACCCCATAAGCGAAAGCCCCAGAGGTATCGAAATCTACTCACGCGCTTTCTTAGAGGAGATTTAAGACCGTCTTATCGACACCTGTGAAATCTTTCTGCCTTCGCTGCTCTTTTCTCTCTCGTGGGAGGTCGTAAAACTGCCTTTTCCCCCACTCCTTCTCTTCAAGAGACCTTCGCATTCCTTTGACCTGGAAAATACCCCGAGGCACAACGCCTCCTCAGGTGCTTCACGTCATCAGGCGACAAGCAGTCTGGGTCTTCTTCTCGTTGGCCGGGTATGAGAAATGTCGGCAAGGTGAAGATGTGGAGATTTTCACTCTACGTTCAAAATCTGAATCATAACGCTATAAACATAGATTTTCCAATATTTTGCCAAATTTTATGAGCACCTACCTACGAAAACGATAAAAAAAAAAAACATTTACAAAACTACTTCATGAATCCACAGCGAGGGTGACAACAAATTTGTATACATGAAATAGGAAGTATTGCGAAGGAGAATATTTAGTGTTAATTCACTTATAATTCGAGTGGGTGAAAGAGCGTATTGGTTATCTTTCAGACTTTGAAACTGTAACTTGAAATTGCTGGTGGCTAAACAAAATTATATCTGAAGATATAATTCGAAAAAAAAGAGACAAAGGAGTCTATCAAGAAAGGTCTTTTATTCACGGTAAACTAGAGTACAACATAAATATTTCTCTCTCTCTCTCTCTCTCTCTCTCTCTCTCTCTCTCTCTCTCTCTCTCTCTCTCTCTCTCTCTCACACACACACACACACACACACACACACACACAGACGCACATATAAATACATATACACGCACAAACTTGCACGCACGCATGCAACTTAATTCTTTTCTCTGGTGACTAAACTGTATTAATAACAATACCCAATATGTTAGGAACTGACCTAAGTCTGGCCTGAAGATATTATATACATTAAGTCCGAATTATTTAGTCGAACAACATGGCTTCCGATCATTGTAAAGTACAAATCAATGATCCAGAAATTACTTTAAGCTCCCCCCAATCCCCACAAAAAAGAGAATATTGCATACTACAGTCAACTGTAGTCTGAATAAAGTTTGGCAAAAGAAGTTATACAAAAATTGTTAGACACAAATATTTTTGCAAAACAAAAATGAAAAGAACAACAGACTGTACTTCAACATGTTGTTCTATCGTTGTTCAATATAGGTGTCTGAATGACTTCAAGATACTTCTGAACAATTCATTTTCACAAATCTCGCATCTCGCATGGATAAAAAAAAAAACATCAAAATGTGCTTTATGCCATGACCATCGCCTTTGTAAAACGCATGGGCAACATAATCAATAATTCCTCTAATTAAGACGCTTTTAAAACGCTTATAGGCTGCCCAAAATTATTCTAAAATATTATATTTGAGTTTATGATAAAGTAAATGAACAAGATAAATTTTAAAAATACGATTAAATGTGACGGCGCATATTCGTCTTCTATATTTGAAAGGAGGTTTCTATGAAAAACTGAAAATGAGTTGGCTGGGGGAGCGGGTGGCGTGGGCGTTAGGGGTGACAGGGGGTCAAGAAGGTTCTTGGTTTTGGATAAGGTGAATCTCTCTTGTGATTGAAAAGCTGTTAAAACGAATGCCTTTAATTATCCAGAGGAAATTGGGTTTAGAATATACTAGTGTTTTTCTTCAGTAAATCAACTCTATTGCAAAACACTGCAGCATCATTGAAGCGCAACTGTGGCGAAAGGGAACGACACGAAAGGTGAGTCAGTTAATGGCAATTCAGTGAAAAATTAATCGCGAACTGAAATATCTCTGTGCTCATAATATTTTATATTCTAAGCTGTG
Organism: Macrobrachium rosenbergii; assembly: GCF_040412425.1. NCBI lineage: Eukaryota > Metazoa > Arthropoda > Malacostraca > Decapoda > Palaemonidae > Macrobrachium > Macrobrachium rosenbergii. Next base: position 66,223,733 of record NC_089750.1, read on the forward strand.
AAATAAAGGTGGGGACACTTTGTATTGTGATTAAATGAAAAATTAAACCCGTTTCTTAAATCCAATATATGATACTGTCATCGGAGTATTTTCATATACTGGAATGAGATTCTTCATTTATTAAGTCACATATCTTTAGGAAATATCTAAATAAATTTTTTTCTATAGAATATACGTACGGGAAATAAAAAGCCCTTTACATAAACAATATAAAAAGCATGGTTTATATATATATATATATATATATATATATATATATATATATATATATATGATACAGTAGTTTAATTGCATATCTAGGAAATATCTAAATAATTTTTATTAGTATTTATTGACTGTAAAATATGTGTACTGTAAATAAAAAAAAATCTTGTACGTCAAAAGTATAAAAAGCGTGATATATATACTTGTATATGTGTGTGTGAGAGAGAGAGAGAGAGAGAGAGAGAGAGAGAGAGAGAGAGAGAGAGAGAGAGTAAACGTGAATATTTATCATTCATTGTGCATACATTTGCACATAATGTAATTGCTGACCATAATTTTTGGTCGTCGTCGAGTTCCACGAAAAGTTTGCATAAATGTCCTTTATTGGAAAGAATACGAGTTCAAAGCATGAAAAATTATCACACCTATGTAAGTACTTACCCAAAGATTTGCATAATAATAATAATAACAATAATAATAAATGAGGGAGTCGAATGGGTCCCTTTTCTTCTTATCATTGATTCTTTTTAAATTATTCTTTTTTTTTTTATCGTGCTCGAACTTAGAGGTACTTCAGTGGCCTGCATCGCTGTTTCCACACATAAAAGTGTGCTGATATTCTTTACAGGTTTGTAATATATATATATATATATATATATATATATATATATATATTGTACAGTAGAGCCACTGTGTTCTATATAAATAACAAAATTTATCGTTGTCTGTTTGATACTTATTGTACCCAGTGAACCCTGTTTTAATTTGAGAAGATAAAATGAGAGAAAGAAAGAAAGGAAGAAAAACGAAGATATCCACAGAAAACGGGAAAAGTTCCTATAAGGAAATGTGCGAAACTTCCGGTGATTAAACTTTGACTTCGTTTATCTCACATTTTCAGAACAATAGCAAATGCAGTATAATAGATGCAAAATGTCAATTGGATACAACCTAGAACATTTATGAGCCAAAGATATGCTATCACGTTCTAGAGAGAGACATACTCCCTTTCTCTTACACGATCTAACTGCGAAAATTCCTCAACGAGTTCAATAAACAACTTCCATACATACAATAAGTATTCTCTAGGCACTAAACTGGCTGACGTAAGATTAAGAATTTCTCAATTCTCAATATCATGAGAGGTTTAGCCACCTTCACTTTGTTTTCCTTGAAACACTGCATTATTTTCCGCTTTGACGGGCCAAAGATAGCCTGAACTTTATCTGTGCATGCAGACGACATAACGCCATTAACTTTAAAATACATCGTCTTACTCTTAGACCAAGTACAACAAAGCATGTTTGTGTGGCTGTAACGAGAGACACACGGAAACAAAATCTTGCCCATAAAATTAATTTCTCTCTCCTAGTCAGTTGCTTTATTCGAACACGCAGACACAATATACAAGCATTTTTCCAACAGACCCGATGACCGATGCAAGATCTTCCCAGAAGAAGCCATTACGTAACACAAGTGTTGCTAAGGCGAGGCCTCTGTAACGCCGGGATTTTCAACGCAGCTCTGAAGGGGTGGGAGGTACTGTACAAGGTACGTTCTTTGTATTATCGTTCTTTTTAATTCCGCCGTTTACATTCGATAATTCTTCGAGTCTCGACACTTTCATTTTTTCATCCACCACATTTTATCACGAAGACGAAGATAGACAGAGAGAAACAATATAAAACCAGGTACGGTCATCTTAAGTTCGTGTAGGTCTATTCCAACTTTCTCAATCCATAACGACTTACTCCTATAGCAATGCTAATTTTCTCCACAGGTAATCCACAGTCAGCATGACCATAATTCTGAAGTAAAATATTACAAAGATACCCCTTGTCACTGCAAGAGCTTCTGCGTAAAGATAGAAAGTAATCTCGAGACGAAAACCAATCAAGACATTCGGAAGTTACCTAAAACAAAAATAAAAAAAACTACGTCACACATGTATCAGCTTCAGAATACTATAGGAAACTGTACAATATTAGAAAAATAATATCTATCGTACAACAACTCATCAACCATGCACACACACACATATCTATATATATATATATATATATATATATATATATATATATATATATATATATATATATATATAAGGTTTCAGGGTAAAACATCGAAATTTTAAACAAGAAAGGAGTGAGATGGAGAAAACAAAAATTTCCTGAGCACTGAGTCACCATAACGTAGGCCTACCCTCTCCTTCACATTCTTCAAAGAGCAGATTTTATTTATTATTATTTTCTTTTGTCAATGTACATTGAGTTCAGATTTCAATTCGTCTAAAATCTTAATCACCATTTACATGTTGCACCAGAAGCAAGAGCCCATGCTGGCATAAGCCTAACTTAATCAAAAACATATTGGGTTCAACTTATCATAAATATATATTGAATTAATCTCCAATTCACCTGTGTCAAGACATTTCCATAATTCTGTTAACTTCATGATAACATATTCCTTATCCAAAATAGACAAAAAAGACAAATATTGCATATCTGTTAAAACACTGGTGGACTTCGCTCTACGACCAGATCTCCGCAAATGATTTTTTGAATTGCAGTGCTCAAAATTGCTCTTCTTTAGGTCTTGCTGCTTCGTGTTTGTCAATGCGTGATCCCGCTTTTCAGCTCGTGAATTGCTTTTCTCTTCAAGGTCTTTCACATTTTCTTTTATCTCCATCAAATGACAAGGATCGAGTGTACGAAAACTGAAACACGCTATCTCTAATCATAAGTGCCTGAAACTCGCACTGCAACTAGACCCCATTATTTATCCTAGGCTTTGTATCCAAAGAGGTTTTAGCTCGTTAAATGCAGTCACTCTTGTATCGCGCGAGGAGCGAATTCGTGCCGAGGCATAAACCAGCGATGGCGTTTTTATGCTCGTGTAATGTGTAATCGTATTGTACAGTACGGACTGTATGGACAGTGATCTAAGCCTTGAGTTCTGTACTTACGTGGGGCGTGGCAATTGCCGTCGGTGATCGTCTGCTAAACTCGGCAGCACAGTAACACCCGCCCACCACAAAGCTTGATGGAAACTGAAGCTAATACTGTGATGGTTATTTGAAATAGAGGGAATAATAGACGATGTAAAGTTTTTTAAGTAAGTTATACTCTTTACCAAATCCCTAAAAAAATCGTAGCTAAACATCTTCGCAATGGTGGGTTTTCGTAGAAGAACGTATATCATAATGTGTCTCTTCTTGAGGACTGCTATAGGATTCTTGCAGAGACTGTCTTTTGATTGATTTAACTATCGATTTCAACTTCTGACTAAGTGGTAAAATATCATCCTCTCAGAGAAGAAGCCTAGTTTTTCCGCTTATGCTTTAGGCAACTTTCTCATCAGGATAAGTGTGATCCTTTATTTTATAGCTTTAAAAGGATATACATTGCTCTTCTTCCTGCAGGTTATGCCTACATAAGATAGTGTCATCTCATAGTCCAAGAATCAATTTTCTTGTAGACTACTGCCCTGTCGTTGTGGGTTTCACTCGCACGGGACCCTTGGTGGCCTGAAAAGAGCCAAAAATATTTGTCGCTTAAGAAGAGTTTCAATATTAGTATAACACGCGAGAATTTTAACTCTTTAGGCCTATGGTGCGGTGGCGGGCATTAACGCACTACACTGGAGCCCGTATTAGTTTTCATCGGCCCTGGGAATAACTCGGTCATTGTAAGAAAGTTAAGTAATAGGAAAAAAGAAGCATGAGAAAACGTTAATGAATTTCTCTACTTGGGTGACTTCAAACCTGTTGCTCAAGACGCACGGGTAAAAGAATTTTTGAAAAGCAGAAGGGGATGGGGTAGATAGCTCCATAACCTCGTCGGGAATGATGATAAGGATATCGTTTGAGCTTTGTTTTCTTGATTTCCACACAAGAAGGCGGATCTTGAGGTAAACCCTAGAGGAATCATGTGCAGCTTCTTGCTTCATCGTTAAGACTTAGGTTACTTTTTCTAAGGATTTCTACTCATTTCATAAGCATGCTAACATCTTTGACACTGCAATTGTGCATGTCACTCAGAGCTATCGTTCCGATAACCACATGTCCCTTCCTAACGGATAGCAAAACGAAAAATGAATAGCAATGAAACGTGTGATAAAGTTGACTCTTATTCCCAAGTTTATCGTTCTATATTTTTCTTACTATTGGGCTGTTAAAATTCTAAGAAAATGCTTACAAGGTGACAGCAACAAAGGTAATTTTGCCCCACTTGACAACGGGAAGAGAAATGCCAAAGATCTCATAGACAAAACAGGAGTAGATCACTCTCAAATAACAAAATATCGTAAGAACCTGACAACATGGGCATAAGCAGGAAATTTCTCACACTCGTAAAACTCTTCAAATGGCACCTATAGAGCCCTTTGCTTAGTATTTTAGTTTATTATTCCGAAATTAGGATAGTACAACTAGTATCTTTTTATCTTTTATCAATAAGTTGACGGATTTCTTCCAAAATTCTTATTTGTGTTGTCATTTTGTCTTTGAGCCAGTTATCTGTATATCCCTTTAAGTTTGTTTCTCTTACAATTTTGTATAATTTGTATAATATTCATCTTTGATATCTCCGACAATTGCGTTGGTGGTTCTTTAGACTCAACGTGCTTTGTTCGTTAGTCAGCTAACTATTTAGTAAGCTGACTAATTTATGAGAGGGTTATCATCCTCTTTGTGGTTAAGATAAATAAAAGTCACGCAACCGGTTTGTTAGTTCACCTGTCATTTGGTATCCAATTAAAAGCTTAAGGGATTCCCCTTAGGCCACAAGAATGTAATCTTATCTCTTCATCACAATGTGTTACGAAAACTTTAAATAATTTCCAGCTGTTAATGTTGTTCTTCGTCCGAAGCGGTTACAGATTTAAAAAGCAGTATTCATAGATAGTTTAAAGACAGATAGTCAACTGATAAACGATTCATTCCGTGGGAAACAAGCAGCTGGAAAAGGCTTTTATCCACCATCGTTATCATCTAATCAGCAGTCATTTTTCAATGCCATTTCTAAGACGATGTGTTATTGTGTTTGGTTTCTTTGTGTTATAACTTGTATTTCAGCCTCGTCTGCCTTGCAACTGAAGGTATTACCATTACTTATTTTAAAGACTGTACGTTACGTTTTTATAGCAGTTTTATCACTTCAAATGGCCAGAAATAACTTGGTTAGGCCTATACGTGGTCTTAAATCTATCCTTATAGGTAGAACAACATGGGCACCAGTGGTTGTATGCATTGTCATGGTTACTACCCGGGCACTTTTGCTTCCATTGGATTCGTACAACCTAGCAAGCGTGAGTTGAGAGCTGCACCCACTTGGCTGATTGCACCTTCCAAAGGTGAATGGTGAAGTCACCACATCCCAACTCCCTTTTTTTCCATTGAGGGTATGGTGCCAGTACCACTTTCTTTCACGCACTCAAAGGATGAGGTTGCTAGCCCAGTACCTTACACTAGTGAAGTTAAAATGGGCTTTTATCCTTGGTGATCACTAGTCAAAATACTGAACGTCGCCTACCTTCGCCTATCAGAATATCATAAACTCTATAGGCGGCTTATAATTTGGCAACAAAAGATTTCTCTCAGACAAGAATAATCTCAACAAGTTCAAAAGTCCAGTCTTTGTCCCGTTACCAATCTGGCATCTAAGTATCATAACCCATGTGCAAAACCTTCCTTAACTTCAAAAAGCTGAGTCTTAAGCGCAGCATGTGAGCCCACTTAATATACCATAGCATTTTCCTCTACTTTGCAAGCATTTGTACATCTTGAATGACAAGATCCTTTCCTTTTAACATCTCTGCCAATTAATAAGCTTGGCATTTTAATGATCTTTTACCTCTGCTGACAAAAGTACTGATTTGGCCCACCAGATGTACTGAATCTTAAAATTTCTCACCTGTACTAAGCCTTCTACAGGTACTATGCCTTTCATGTTCCATCATGTCTAATTCTCTCGGCTCTTTTCTTTTTTTTTTTTTTGCCCCTTATACTAGTTACATCAAAGATAATTCATTTCTATTGTAATTTGTACACACACGCATAATTTTTCACTGAACTTTCAAGCTTCTCATACAACTTCTGTATACTAAACGCTTGATACACCTTCTCCGGTTCACTAACTTATGTTACATTCCCATAATTCTTACAGTAACCTCTGTTATTCCATCCTTATACAGAAAAACAATCACTTAGAAAAATAATTATTCCTCTCCTCACATTCATGTGGAACCTTTCCCTTATCTTAGCATAATTACACATCCTGGTCAGCTACTCAGCCACAATTTCACCATCGTACCACAACAACTCAACTCTAAATGCCAGTTGCTAATAATTGTCCTTTACACCATCAACGGTCACTTATGTTAATAATCTCAAATCTACAATAACCCTTTTGGTTCATGCATCACTCAGATATGCCTTTCTTTTATTCACAACATTCACCAACCCTTGTTATTTCTCTTAAACAGTTGCCTAAGTAACCGTATTGTTCCCCCAAAGTATTTGCTTATATAATATATATAGGCCTATATATATATATATATATATATATATATATATATATATATATATATATATATATATATATATATATATATATAAAATACGTTGCTTCCCTAACAGGAGGACATTTCTTAGAAAATAAAAAGTCAAAATGGTCATTGCCACGTTCATATTTGTAACTGATAATCATGGATAGACTTCTAGTACAGAATACATCATCAACATAGCTGATTCACGGACCTACACGGAAGGCTCATCTGCAGCTCATCATACCCCTTACCACACACTGGACCATCCACCTTTCTTGGCATATATATATATATATATATATATATATATATATATATATATATATATATATATATATATATATATATATATGGATTGTGGTTATTACAATAACACACGGATATGGTAAAATTATATACAATATTTCAATTACAAATACAATAAAGTTGAAAGATCAAAAGAAAAAACTAAAGAATTAGAAAAGTGACCAGTAGAATATTCTACTTGTCACATTTTACCAGATACGTGTGTTACTGTAATAACCACAATCCATATATATGTGTATGTATATATATATATATATATATATATATATATATATATATATATATATATATATATATATATATATAACCATTAGAGCATACATTTCAACTTCATATATATATATATATATATATATATATATATATATATATATATATATATATATATATATATATATATATATATATATAACCATTAGAGCATACATTTCAACTTCGTGTAATTTCATGCTCTAAGCATAGATGCATAGATCTGAACTTTCTATAATTATTCTATGCTCTAATTCGTCATCATCAGTGATGATGATAGGCAACGTAGTCCGTCGCGGCTGCGTAGGACTTGTGACCGGCGGCGCTTCTGCTGCGACAACAAGGTCACCCGGTCTCGTCGCTGCCAGACGTAGGTGTCTTCGCACAGCAACAAGTCTAAGGGCTCCTCTGTCAGCTGTTCTCTCCGACGGCACGTGAGTTCGAACGTTATCGTCTCGTTCAAAGTGTAAAAATCGTGTTATTTATGTTGCCATGTAAAAAGATTTAAAATGGTTGTTGTATTTAGGCCTAGGCCATGTTATTTACGCTGTATGCCATGGTGTGGGGTTCTCCAAGGCCTGTAACTGGTATCCCACCTGTTAAGTAATGTTACGTAGCCTCCGCTGGTTACTGTTTTAATTAAAATGAGATTACGAGTGTTTTGCGTCGTATATAGTGGGCTCTATTGTGAATCTTTGATGGTTTTCGTGATTTGTATGAGTTAACTAAAATAGGCATACTGTCTCTCAAACATTAGCCAATGACTAAATGAAATTATTATGTAGTTTAGGCTATATAGCTAGCAAATGGTAGTTGATCCTAAAGCCTTGGTTACCTGTCTTGAGCCTGTGTAATATATACTAGGTAGGAATAATTTCATTAAATCCCTCTGTAGGTGATTAGTTAAAATTGGTGTATATTAATAGCACTAATGGAGAAACAAATCCACAGTTACGTATATGTGCATATATTTAAAGATAAATCTATACAGGTAACTTTCTGGTAAATCTATACACATAGCGTTCTGGAGTCGGACAGATTCCTGAAAACTACCCGACTAGATTTATATCTTTAAATATATATATACTTATACGTAACTGTGGATTTGTTTCTCCATTTTAAGACCAATGCTACCATGAGTATTTTTTAATAACAGTAATATAAAAATATAGGACTAATATATAATTTTTTTGTGTGGCCTAGTATGTTATGTAATTTTGATGTTTTAATGCACTGCTCTGTTAGCCCATGATACCCCTCCTTTCCAGAGGAGCAAATGCAGTGTCATGGCTACTGTAGGCCTAGTAGGCACTTTTGTAGTTTGTATTTCAGAGGGGAATATGACCTAACTAGACTTAATTATACCTAAACTAACCTCATATGCCATATTCTAACCTAGTTGGGGTTTCACCCCCTCTGGATTCCCTCAAGTAATTTTTGACCCCTTACTCTGCATTTTACTGCAGCTAATGAGGGACCTCAGAAGGAAACAAGTATTTTTGGGTGAAGGAAATGGGAATTTGGTGAATTACCAGGATACATCACATAGGCTAACATAACATGCCATGTCTTACTCGACTAAGTGGTTGCTGTTCCTCCCTTTAGACACCCCCCTCAACTTAGCCTGACATAAAGTGCCATAAATCATAGATTTATATAAAAGAATACTTCTTAACTTGACCTGACCTTAGGAGGCTGCTTCCTACCTCACTTAAGGGGAAGCTCTTGAAATTCCCAACTTACCTTAATACTGAACAGTATTTGCATACATATGTTATTTGTCACCTTCTTTATCACTACAGTATCCCCTGAAAAGTTAGCTAAAATCTTATGTATCCATAGTTCCAACAATTTTTTAAGTATTTCAGATTTTTGGAAATGCCTTATTGACCCATGATCCAATCCCCACATTTAACAATGTGTGGTACTTCAGTGGGAAATCAAGCATTTTGTATAGTGAATAACATAATAAATGAATGAAATGGCCACACCTACATAGGAGCTAGGTCCAATCTGAAAAGAGGGAGCTTTTCTCCCTGGACTCCCAAGCCCCACCCCAACCCAAGCATTAAACCTGACCATAGCATCATAAACCACTAAGTGTATTATAATGGTGCAACTTAACCTAATCAAGGTGCCACCCCATAGGGGGAGTAGTACCATCAGTGCACCTTACACAATGCACTGTAGGCATTACTTAAGGTTCTTTGCAGAGTCCCTAGTTATGAACAGCACCTCTGATCATATTCTCATCCACCTTATTTTCCACCCTCTCCTAACAATTGTTTTGTAGTGCAACTGTGGGGTTTTCCTCCTATTACACCCTTAAAACTTTTTTACTCTGAGTTTCCCTTTCAGCACTGAATGACCTCATAGATCCTAGTGCTTGGCCATCAGCCATTCCATCGATGTGCCATTTCCTATCTCCTTTCTATCTGTAACTTTCTCCATTATCTTTGATATGAATACACTTTCCCCCCCATCACCTCTTTTCTGTATTTAATGAGACACAATGTTATTACTATTCATTGTACAAATTTCCTTTTTCCCTCTGCTGTGTTAAGATCCTGGTTTCATTTCTCAAAATGTTCCTCTTGTGTACCTCTTTCCTCTGGGCCAGAGCTTGAAGGATCTCATCATTTGATCACTGTCCTTTGGACATCTTGTTCTCTCTCCTGCTATACCTCTGACTTTTATTTTTTTTTTTTATACACATCTGTACTGTCGTAAATATGCACTTGGTGGCTTTCTGATCAAAGAAGATACAGTACAAATGTTTCATTGTCCTCAAGTTCCTGGAACCATATTTTTTTCAGATCTCCAATTGGACGAAGTATCAAGATGTCATTAAAATACCCACCTCTAAACAGCAACTACATAAATATAATAGTTTATCCAAGTATGAGCACATGCAAAATTTGAGTGTTTTTTTTTTTTTTAAACTAACCATTTTTATCCAAAGTGCTTGCTGCCCAACGAAACCCATATACAGAAAACTTGTCTGTAGGTTCAGCTTGCCAAGGCTCAGAAATGACGTATGATGACAAGTTGTGTGAGAAGCTTTCATTCTGTGGCAGTATCAGCTTGAAGAAAACATGAAACTGCAAATTTTAATAACAATTCCATATATGTGTAGCCTATTGCACAAAAATATTATGCATGAGTAAAATAATATAATAGGTTTGTATATAAGAAAACCTGAAACATATAATGAACTTTATTTGTTAATATATTATTTTTTATTGTGGTTTAGTAACATCTAATCTCTTACAGAATGAATGTAACACCACCAGAATGTCTAAAGAAGCCTTTAACGGTACCATCCAAATTGCTGATGGGCCCAGGGCCCTCCAACAGCCCCTTGCGTGTCCATTATGCCATGATGAAACCATTATTAGGGCATCTTCACCCAGAGTTTTGTCAGGTATATTGATGTACTACTTATCATCACTAACATTTTCAGGTCCAGTTTTCCTGTTATGGCTCTAGGCAAGAAATTACTAGTCTCAGGTCTTTTCTGTTTTGTACACTCTCTTCTTTAATTCCCATCAAAATTAGGTAAACATTTGTGCCCATTTTCCATGATTTTTGTTACTTTCTTTTTCCTGTACATATATATCTGATACAGGTTCACTAACTATTCCTCATCCTTAAATGTCATGTGTCCAAACCAAACGTCATGTTTCTGAACCAATTCAGTCTTGTAGACCTCAGTATCTTTGTGAACCAGAGGAAACCACTTCTCTCCACAACTTCCTTATTTGTATTATGGTGCCATGAGTGTTAGCATTATTTTGTTATAAATTTTTAAGAATTTCCTGTGTTCTATTTGTCAGTGTTAAAGCCTCTGCCATATAAAATAGTATAAGCCATATACTGTATGTAAATCATACATATTTTTGCACTGTTCACTAATAGGATATTTTTTTTAACATTAATCCAGCAATATCTTCACATTTCACAGTCCAGTGTCCTCAACATAATTTTTCTTTATAATATAGTATGTAATAAAGTGATGTAAATATACATTTGTGTGATAATTAACTAATGCTCGTAATTGGGAAAATGATCTTGTTGCATAGTTTCTCACAGCTGTCAGTTAATTTTCTCTGGTACTTTGTCTTGATAGGTTATTTTGCACAAATTTTTCATGTTGTTCTTCACAAGATATCTATATAACCTGTAAGATTATCATAGTATTTTTAGATATACAGAGTATATTTGGGGTGCAGTATTTAATAATTCCTTTTGTTACACGACAAATTTCAGATTATGGATGAAGTGAAAGAAGGTTTACGATACATATTCCAAACAAAGGCAAATGTTGTTTGTTGTGTTAGTGGCACTGGTCATGCAGGAATGGAGACTACCATGTGCAATCTCCTGGAACCTGGCGATGTCATACTGATTGCTCAGAATGGTATATGGGGAGAGAGGGCAGCTGATATGGCTCGAAGACACGGTTGGTATTGGTTTCCCACAACCTTTGATTTTTTAATTGTATAATACATCAGAAAAGTACAAAAATTATGGTGTTAGATATTAACATAACTACATTTGGTATCATTATAGATTTTGTACCACAGTTGCATAGGCAGAAGATTGTAGAGAACTTTTCCATGTCTTACCCTCTAAAAGAAAGCAGATACATATAAAAATATTAATGACGATGATTTATATGCTGATGCATTACATCGTTGTCATTAATACTTCTGTATTGTAGGCTAAAGTAACAATTTATTTAACCTTTGTAATACTGTATAAGTAATAACATTTCTGTAGTACTTATAGAATTTTTTGGTACTTAGTGCTAATTTTGTACTTTATAGATGCTGATGTTCGACTTCTAGAAAAAGCAGCAGGTGAAGTTTTTAGCTTAGGAGAATTGGAAGCAGGATTAAAAACGCACAAGCCAGCTGTCCTTTTTGTAGTTCAGGGAGAATCTTCAACTGGAGCATTGCAACCATTAGAAGGTGTTGGTGCTCTTTGTAGAAAGTATGTAGTATTTTGCATTCTTGATTGTCAAGCCACTGGTAATATGTGAAATATAATCAAGGTAAAATTTATTTTTTCAGTAAAGAAATGACGTTTACATAAAACATTGCTGTAGAAGTAGAGCATGATAATTTTGTAATACTGTAAGTAAACTGTTTTGGTGTTAATATTTGCTAATGAGCTAAGCTTCATGTAGCATCTCTGATCTGCAGTAGTCTGAACTTTTAGTAAATAAGGGTGAATGACTGGTTTTTCAAAATATAGACTAGCCTTATGACAGAACTAAGTCCAATACCTGTGCAGATAGTACATCTTTTCTTGACTGTTTTATATTCTTCATAGAGAAAATATTGTGCATCTAAGTTTTGTGAGTTGGAAAAATTTTTAGAAATTTGTTTGCATAAAGAGGAAGCAACTTTGGTTTTAAAAGGGCATTGTGTACCCCATATAAATGCTAGTAGACCTACTGATTATAATTTTTACAGATGGAAATCATGTGGTATTGGTTTTTAAAAAGGAGTATACTTTTAAAAGAAAAAGGCATAATTGGACTTACTGTACTACTGTACTGTAGTATTATCGTGAAGTATGATGGAATTGCTTTTTCATATACAATGTGTACAGGTTGGTATTCATGAAGAGAGGACATGATTGAGATTATCTGTAGGATTTTAATAAGTTTTTTCACCCATAGGTACAATGCTTTACTGGCAGTTGATACAGTTGCATCTTTAGGTGGTGTACCGTTTTACATGGATGACTGGGAAATTGACGTTGTATATACTGGAACACAGAAAGTTATATCTGCTCCACCATCACTGGCCCCTATTGCTTTTGGTGACAGAGCTATGTAAGTGTGAACTAAAAAAATATTGAGTCATATCTTTTTGTTAATTTATTTGGTCCTGTTTTTTATAAACACTTATGAAGATAACAAAAGTAATTATGTATATGATGAACTTAACCTCATCTTTTGCTAGTCCTTTTTAGAGGGTGTTCTGTGTGCTATGTTGCCACCTCTTTTAAACTGATTAGTGTAAACTGTGTAGTGAAGATAAAAAATTTCTTGGTTACATGAGTCAGTAACTCATCCCTAGGCCCCAAGCTTGCATTTTCCAAAATTCATTTAACCTTGTTATTTTACTTTTTAAAGGATTTGGTTAAATTCAAATTTTTTATGTAGCATTTTGGCCTGTTCCATAAGAGGACACATGAATGTCGCCTGTTGCGTGTGTGCTGAGTAGTTTTCCCCCTTTCGAGCACTAAACTCGGAGTCATCATTGATAATGTGTATTTCATGCATGTTTCGTGTAGCCAGGGTAAACATCAAGTACAAGTGATTTGCTCTTCCCCAAGTTTTCTTTGTTTTAAACAGGTTCTTAACTTTTTCTTTCTTATGCAATAAGATTTGGGTTGCTTTTCATATATTTTGTATAAGTGACCTGAGTATTTGGGTTTATGACATCAAAATAGACAATATTTACTGGATCAGATTTTATATACAGTATATATTGAAGTAGGGAGTATCTTTGTTTTTACAAGTTCATTGCTGTGATTGAATGTTAATACAGCAGTTTGAATTTGTTGAGCTATTTCAGCATGAAACTACTGTGGAAATGTTCAACATCTTAGCTAATTTTTAGTTATTGATTTTTACTAGTTTGACACTGGTAAGGTAAAAGGCAGTTCACCTGTTTTTTATCTGTTCATTTCCAGGGCAAAAGTACGTGCAAGAAAAACTCCTATAAGAAGCTTCTATGCAGATATGACTTGGCTGGCAAATTACTGGGGCTGTGACGGCTTACCCCGCAAGTGAGTTTTGCTGCCCCATTTTGTGTAAATAGTAGTGTCATGGGATTTCTGAAGTTAATCAGAAATTTTTCTTTATTCTTGTGAAGACTGTAGAGAACTAATTTGACAACTAATCCCTTAGAGGGGCCTCCTGATGGATGAACATTCATGATGATACTGGAACAGAACAATGGAAAATAGTAATGTTTAATATTCATGTGCCTTATGGAGGAGGGACTGAGTTGGTCATTAGCCATAACTTCTTCTCTAGTTGTGTATCTTAGATATTCAAAAAGGCAAATTTATTAGATTGGTGTTAATCTCTCTAATCTGTTATGAGAGAGAAGGTGGTGGGATCAGAAGTCGGGTCTATCATTGTAATTTATAGTTTTCTCACAAGCTTTTATCCATAGAGAGTTACCACTTACAATGTCCCCAGCACATTATACTGAAAGTGATAGTAAAAGCTCTTCGATGCAAGTCCAAATAACCTCAGTTGCAATGCTGTCTGCCTTTCATTTTTCTAGTTTTGTATAGCCTCTTCTCACTCACTTTTGTTGTGACTTTTTAACCTTCACTTTGTTCTTTCAGTCTTCATCAGAGAAGAAATCCTTTGGGTGAGCCCTAAGAGTCTGGCAGTGTGACGAAATGATTTCATTCACTGCTCTGTAATAATAAAAAAAATATGTAAATTCACAGCTTCTTGCAGTACTTAAAGGCATCAGTAAAACTTGCACAACTACAGTTTAAAGCTTATGACAAAAATGTGAAGCTCAGTTTGCAAACCTTTCCATTGTAAAATAAATTTATTTTTTTTGTCATCAGTTACCTGCTACACAGTTTGAAGAGAATAATATTTGATCTAGTTTGATTCCCAGGTTTTTGTAATTGTTAACATATAAATGCAGTGCAGCATGTCAACAGTGTATTTATATTTTTAAAACCCATTTTTGCCCATGATTCAAAAATGCTTAATATATTTCCAGGTACCATCATACTGGTCCAGTAAGCTCAGTGTATGCCTTACGAGAAGGTTTGGCAATAGTCTGTGAAGAAGGTCTGGAATCCTTGTGGAAACGTCACAGAGCATGTGCTGAGAAGCTATGGGAGGGTCTTGCGGCACTTGGTTTAGAAATGTTCATTTCAGATGCGAGCAAAAGGACTCCTACAGTAAATACCATCCGTGTCCCAGATGGCATCGATTGGATGAAAGTAGTAAAATACTTCATGTCAAAGTAAGAATCAAATTTTTTAGCTATTTGATTACTTGATTTCAGTACACTCCCAGTTCAGAGTACTAGTCAGCCAAGCCTCATCCACAAAATATAAAATTGCCTAAGACATGTTTGTGCTAGTTCTTAAAGGTATGTTGAATTGATAGTGTCTGTACCAAAGATGAAAAAGGAATTTTTGGGGGGAAATGCAAGATCTTGAAAAGTTAGCCATTAGTGTAGTAAATTAAACTAATTCCTTAGTCTTAAAATATTTTGTACACATAAATGTTGGGTGTCCCTCTTATTCCTTAGTCATGAAAAGAGCAATGAATAGAAACTTGACAAAAGAAAGGCTTCATAAAGGCATCATCTTCAATCCTGTACCCAACTCGGTTATAAGACGCTTTTCCATCCACATAATGGTGTACATTAAGGCATTCCTTTCTATTTCTTAATTTCAATTTTTCTGTGTCGGTGAATTACTTGAAAGGTTTGTATATTTCTGCTATACATACTTGCATATTTCTTTATTAGTGTTTTATTTGAGCTTGCATTACAAGTTAATCATAAGAATTCTTGCAAATCATAAGAATTCTTGCACATTTTCAATTGTCAACAGATCCATTTTTATGGCCAACTTTTATAATATCACTTCAACTAATTTTATGTTGAAATATTAAAGAGAAATACATGTGGCTGAGCAATTGATGGGAATGTTAGTATTCTATATTAATACAGTTGCTATTTGATTTCTTCTTATTTAGACATTTAAATTCACAATTTCATAAGACTGCAAGTACAATGATTGGTCTTTTCATTTATCCATGCAAAATTATAATTTAAAAAATTTCATTTCTTACAGATTTACTGACTTGGAGAAAGTCTTGGTTGTAATAAATGAGAGTCCAGTATTTTGACCGGTTTGATTAAAACTACCTATTAATGTTACTAAACCTTGATTTTGAGAATGGAAATTTTGTATTTCTGGTCAAAAATTATTTTTTCCATTAGGAAAATTAAAATCATCACAGTAGTCAATATTATCATTGATTTTCTTTCTTTGACAGTTACCTAGTGGAAATCAGTGGAGGTCTTGGTCCCTCTGCAGGAAAAGTTTGGAGAATTGGTTTGATGGGCTACAACTGTACTCCAGAGAATGTTGATCTTGTACTTAGGATTATGAAGGAAGCTTTAGGAAATGTAAAAGGGGTATCTAGCCAGTTATGAGGTTCTTGTTATATCTAGTAAATAAATGTTTTTCTTGTGTCAATGGTGCTAAATCAAGGTCTGCCAAGGAATTTTTTCTTATTTAACTAACATGCTGGGTAAGGGTATGGCTTTTAGTACTAACCAGTGCTCACTTTTGTGGGTATACAAAGCAAATCAAAAATATTTTTGATGAAGTACAAAATGAGTAGTTTCAAACATGAAGAAGCAATTTCTTAAGATAGTGGAAGGGATTCTCAGTATGGTGTTCCAGTAAAACACACAATTCTAAGAACTGAACTAGATGCTCCAGAATGTGGCATTCAGTATGGCAATGAAGATTTTCTCAAGTAAATATAGTTTCTAGACTGAAATGCAGATCATTCTGAATACGATACATTCTTCATTTTTGAAGGCCTAGTAAGTTCTGTATCCATACAGTCCTATAAGGTAGGGACTGATCCTTTTATGATTTAGACCAACAGTAATAATGGCTAATTGTGATGTCCTTATAGAAATGGTATTGAAATACTTTTTACGGTATTATCAGGCAAGAATCCTGTACATTGTAAGTACTGTATATGTATACAGTATTATGAAGCTGAAGTTGGTCCAAGATTTTACATTGTACAATAGGACATTGAAAATGGGTGTTTACAGCAAACTGGAAATTTTACATCAATTTGTCAAACTTAAGCTTGAGAATACTGACTTACTTAAAATTTAAATCTGCTATTACATTTCTTTGTCATGTATTGTGTATAATATGTTAAAAACTTGAAACCTCAAATGCTGTGTATCAAATACAATTTGGACTTTTGTAATTTTATTTTTAAAATTTGACTTTGCTGTAAACCTGCCTTTTAAGGTAAACTTCATTACACTTTTGTCTTTCAGAATTCCCATTAAAATCTTCATAGACATGAGCATTTATATGAAAATTATTTAACATTTTTGACACTAAAAGAATGTTTTGCTGTTAATGTTTAAAATTCTAATTGAAATTTTTATGTTTACTATTTAGAATTTTATACAGATTTTTTTTATAAACCATGACATGTATTACTGATGAATAAATGTATTTTCATTAACATGTTTCACATCATTTAACCAAAGGACATCCTTCCACCTAAAAGCTGGACAAGATATGCCTTGAGAATGGAAGAAGGTATTGTTTAGTGTTCCTAGCCAGGTACCTCATCTCCAAAAAAGAATATAGGAAATGAGGGAAGCCTGGCAGGGGAGTGTGTATGAGGAGAATGGGGATAACATGAAACATTTATGAATTTCTGACATTTCCAGCTTTGGTTACACACAGGAATGGCAACTGGGTAAAGGGGATGAGTGTCCGTACTTACTGCATTCTTGAAATTATCTCCAATCTGAATTGGAGGGATCTCATGCTGATGTTCCTTATAAATCATACGCTTACTGTCTTGACTAAACCATTTATCCCTCCAGTAGCACAAACCTATTAAGTTTGATACAAAGGATTTTGTAAACTTTGCAAATGCCTTATGAGGAACCTCTGAAAGTATAAATCTTGCCTACCATCTCTACCATTCATTTCCACCATAATGTTGGCAACATCTTGCCAATGTGGGAAAAGTACGGTACATGGTGAAAAGATTTGTCTCCTCCAAACTAAAGTGGTTTTTTGTTAATCCTTGTAGAAACATACCTTGTGACAGATAAATTAAAGGTAGTATCAGTAACCAGATTCGCATGAAAGCAGATGCTCTCAAAATTAAAATATTAGTGAAGCTTCACTGACCTAAAAGGAATACTAAGAAAAAATAATGGCTGGAACATTCCACAGAAATTATTCATAAAATGTCCTCATTGTAAAGTGAGATAATGTATGTACTCGGCAAGGCTGTATTTTGCCAAGAAAAGGAGTGCACGTAACCAATCACTTTTTTTTTTTTTTTTTTTTTTCCAAAGGAGAAAACATCAATACTTGACACTTGTAACTCTCTAAAACTTATAAATTAGGAGTAACCAGGGTACACCAGATGTCATTCATCACATGATGCCAAGATATATTAGCTCAGTTGCTACAAATGGCCTTCTAACTTCAACTTCATTACTCAATTCGCCCAAACCCTAGAACTTTAAAAAAGTGGCTCTGTGGTCCTAAAACTAAAGTAAAATACTGTAATAATAACCTACATGTGACATTTAAAGTACTTTCTGTCAATTGGAATATATAGTTTATGCCAAAGGCCAAGCACTAGGACCTATGAGGTCATTCAGCACTGGAAAGGAAATTGAGTGTAGGTAGGTTTGAAAGGTGTAACAGGAGGAAAATCTTGCAGTTGCACTATGAAATAATTGTCTCCATCAATCATACTTAACATCAATACAGCCATCACTTCCACTTTAATGAAAATGTTGCATCCCCACATGCTGCCTGACACTGTCAAAATACTGTATAACAAAATTCATTATAGGGTACTAAAAGTTTAATGTCAAACTGCCAGATGATATAAAAATAGGTGAAAATGAAATGTTACATCAATTTAACAATATACAAAGTTACAACTGTATTCATTAGGTTTTAGTATGAAACCGCTGCTGGTACAAAGGATCTTATTGTAGGAGTTTCTCCTACAGTAGATTTTTACAGATAATACACAAATAAGATTGCATTGCACGTGACCTCTCATTTGCCTGGGAATGAGAACCCCGAAACCCCATACAGTCTGAGTGCTTAAGCTGTGCACAGAATAATACATTACTTTCTCAAGCCCTCCCAATCTTGACAATGGGATGTGCAATGAATCTCTAACCATTGTGACCAAAGGTGATGCTACTTCATTGTTATAATGAAGATTAAAACTTAAAACTATAAATGCTCTTGCACTAACACTTACAAAATTCAAAATGTCAGAGCCAGTAAAATTAACCCATTTAGATTTTGGAGTGTTCCAAAATTTTGTCTGTGGCAATCGCATATTGACCATTTATGGACAAAGCAATATCCTTTTATTAACAGTAATTTCATTTTTCACTACATGGTATCAAGTTGGTTTTCCTATCATTTTGAAGGTGAGTATCTGAACAGTAGCAAGTTCAAAGGTATAAAACAAAAAAGCATCAAAATATCATGGTTACCAGAAATTTTCATTGGATGAGGTCACTTTGCACTAGCGGAATCGCAGCAGTTTGGAAGAGGATGACATCATTTGACATTGAAGGAATCTCGAAGGGTTATTATTTTTGTTTCCTATATTACACAGCTGACAAAGATATAAAATTTCTTTTATTCTAATACTTTGAATTAAAAAACCTCAATTTAATGTGAACCTCATCTGCTGGTGCCTATTACAGTACAAATGAACATGCTCTTGGTAGTAAATACTTGTTGTATGAATGCAAGTCACAAGGGTGTACATACTCTTTGGCAGGAGCTCTTGAATATCTATTATGAGGTAATAAAATACAATACATTACCCTTATTGTACTTATGAGTTCAAATACTATGTTACTGTTTCAACAGTGCTGAATTTCCCATTTCCCGTGTGAGAGAAAATGTTGTGGACAACTGTATGCGCGTCAGCACACTGTACATTTCTTACGTAACATGGTAATACTCAATAGGTGGTAGGGTGGTTACAACTGTACTGTATTCACTATATTCAATTCATGTAAACCAGTGGTACATATGTAAGGAAGTATGTAAGGTGAACTATATATTGATATTAATTTCCATTTAGTATTTTAACCAAAGGGGGGAATATTACTTAACCTAGTTCATTGTTGAAGGTAGTTTCATGCTAAACAAAGATTAAAATGTATAAAAACAATGAGGAAGAATGAATACCCTGAAATAATTTAAAACCTCCGATTCTAATCACCTTCATCACAACGAAAAGGTGAAAACAGTAATCAACAACAGAGCAAAGAAGGGCAATACTTTAAATGAAAGTTCCCATTTATAATGTTAATGCACAAAATCATCCTCATGAAACACAAAAGTACAAGACAGCAGGTTGTCTAGTGCTATATCATCTGAATAATAATTGTTACTAGCTTTGTGCAACAGTCAACAGGAGGTAAGGCTTATATCTAATAATGGTTTGCATTAATGTATGGAAATATTTTGACATTACAAAGTAAATGCAAACTGAACATTTTGGAGTGCTATTGCAAAGTAGAGGAAACAAAATCTTGCTCTTGAAATAACTAACAATAAACATGCTTTCGGCCAGGATACGTCTTTGATGCATCTAGACCATGCATGCTGTACTGTCCTATTTAGGGGATGAGAAATAAATTAAAACTAACACTAAGAAATGAAAGCATTAGGCTATTAAAATTAGTGACCTCTGATGAGCAAAACAAAACAACTGCAATAAACTAGTTATGTGCAGTCTCTAAGCATTTACCAGTTTCCTGTGAACAGCAGAAAGATGACAGGATATAGCCTATTCATTTCTCTGTTTCAACACTTTATTAATCAAAAAGACTACCTAAAAACGACTACCACAAAATAACAACTTATTTTATATGTCATATAAGAATGAATCTATAGTTCACTTTTGTCAGACTTTCCCATATCCCCTTTCCTACTTCTCTTGCCTTGTGTTTCAGAGTCAGCCTCAGGTTCAACTTCAATATCTTCTCCATTGGGCTCATCTAGACACTTTTTATCTCGAAGCACTTTCTTACATACAGACTCCTTTAGAGGATTTTTCTGCTTTCCAAAGTACCAGTCTGATATACGATCTTCATGGTCTTCTATAAACCTCTCGCACTTGAAAAGGTGCAAAATAAAAAAGATAATTAATTTACAGTAAAAACAGACTTCTTAATGCATCTTAATTTTCCACCAAAACTACAAGTTAACTTCATTAAATTAAAACAAGAAGTTATATATTCACTAATGCATCTTTAACACTAAAGAAAAAATCTTTAACACAAAAACGATTGTATTTACAGCATTACTCCTCTAGTGACTACCAAATACAGTACTATTAACTAACCTGAGTTTTAAGGTGAGAAATTTCAGCCGAGGGTTCATCCCAAAGCTCATATGGCATTCCTAAATCAACTTTTACTCCTTTGTTCCTGAAATTTCAAGTTTATTTCACATATCTAATTATCTGAAACAACTGTTAGTCTGGTTATTAAACTAATTACTGTACAATAACAATTTGACAGACGATAACTAACTGAGATTAGATAAGGAACCTCACATTTACAATAAAAATGGATAATGTAACAAAATTTACAATTATTGGATATCAGTCTTGTGAGATTTACATACAAAAGCTGAGACAAGGCTTTCTTTGTCCATTACCAGTATATGCTATTTACTTACACAAGGTTATGTAAAGTTTGAAATGTCTGACTCATTTTCTTAGCAAATCTTGTGGAGTCCTTTCTCTCCTTGTGTATCCTGTAATCGAGCATTCCATTGCAAACTTCTTCCAAAGTTTCAACTAATCGTAGCTCTCTGTAGGAAAAGGAAGACGTAGAACTCATAACAATTCGAATTTCTTTATGTACAATTCAGTTCACAAAAAGTGAACTGATGTCAGTGCTTTATAACGTATTAATAACTAATGACAGTAAATGAATGAAAAAGTACTAAAACGTGCATAAATAAATGAAGTGCAGACACGCACTAAAACCACACAGGTAAGCCACGGCTAATAAAAAGCTTGGAAACTTAAATATTCACTTGATTATGGCTATTTAAAATAGAAAGTCTTCAAGGCTAGTCTGAATTCAACAATAAAACAACCCAAGCACAGTATTTCATAAAACTCATCTGGAGTTCTTAAAAGGGTGTACACAAAGAATTAACATTTGATCACTGAGAGATTATTAACACTTCACAAGCAAAATTAAAGGAAATCAAAACAATCCATCAATATTGACTTAAAATTCAGGAACACCCTTAAATACAATTTACCTGAAGATATAAACTGGTTTCAGTAAGGTATGCTGGAAGCGAGAGAAACAGAGAAAAATAACGTATCCAGTTTTAAGGTTTTGAATATGAGTAGATGTGAAGCAGAAGAGAACAAATTCTTAGGTGACCAAGAGATGGATGTAGGTAGTTCTAGCTATGTGAAAGAGTTCAAATGAGTTAGACCACAAAAACGTGGGTAAAACTAAGGGTTGCTCGCATCTCATACCCTGAACATCTGTCACAGTTGTGGATGCATTAAATGGGCAGAAGAAGAATATACTTCAGTCAAAACAAGCTACATTCGTCCCATTTATTAGCTTCCCTGGTTTATCTTGCCACTAAATAAGGTGCTTATATCTACAGAATTACTGGCTAGCCCATGGGAGGTAGAGTCTCTACAGTTCTTACCTAGGTTTGTATGCAAATGGCCTTAGGTGATAGTCTTTTGTCTGGAAGAGGGACAATAACATACTTTTGGCCCTGCGTGCAAATACTTTATCAGCTTTTCTCTATTTCCACATAAGAACATTCTTCGACTGGAATGAGTTAACACTCAACAGTAGTTAACTTCTCCAGTTAACTAATATGTACCCTTAAAAGGATTAAAAAAAAAGGATAAAGAAAACAATTCAAGCACAAAAAAATACTCTGATCTATCAAAGAAGCTTTGCCTTTGTTCTCAAAAATGATGGGCCACAATAGTACATAGGGGAAATCAAGGGCTATCTTGAATCAATCACTGAGTCAAAAATACAGCAATAAAAAGAAATAACCACGTAACTAAAGACAAAGTTCAGGTGCATCTAGTTTCATAGATTCATGATTTTCTTATATATACAGTACTTATACATTTTTCACTGCATTACAGCATACAGTATAGTATTTGCTCCTCCTCATCAACAAGCAACACTGCAAGGGATAACATGATGGTATACTGTACTTCTTAATAATAAATAATACTTTATTTCTCTTCCACATATCAGTAATCCTGAATAAATTTTCTTGATACAAGGTATTTTTAACTCATAATCAAAATTACCTACGAAACCTCAACAATTGGTAGGGTATGAATCCTGATATATTTTTCCAATTATTTTTAAAGACACAGGCTATATTCTTCATAATATGGAACACCCGTAACATTTTTCTTGTTAATAATTCTGTGAAAGTACTTTCTATGAGCATAAATTTTGCAATGCCATTTCTGCTCCAAGAGAGATTGAGGAAACACTCCATTAGTGCTGTACACTGTATATCCATACATTGCCAGAAAATATCCTTCAGTTCCTTTGATGAAATTCAATCTAATTTATTCGCCATTAACATTCTTACACCAAATATTTCCTTTAATTAATCAGAACTCTGCTGTGTTCTTGTTTCTCTTAAATCTTGTGCACTGCCTGAATTTGAATCTGGTCTGATTAAGTCCTTGTTAATATCCTTTCAACATATTCTTGCACCCAGTCATCTTTATACATACCAATCAGTCAGCCAAAGTTATGATACATATTCATGATTTAACAAAAAGGAATAGCTATTGTACGGTCAACCACACTACATATATAACAGCAAAACTATTTTAACTATCATAAAATGCCTAAGAGTTTAAATACTGTATAAAAAGTACTAGAATTCATAAGGGGCAAACTAAACAATGGTTATCACCTTAAAATTGACAAAAACGAGACAAAAAAAACTACTCACGATTTATTATATTTAGTTTTCTTCTTTTTACCATCAATGCTGTATCCTGTTTCAATTACATCAGAGGAGTCAGTTGACTGCAGTCTTTCAGAAACCTCTTTCGTGACAAGTTTACATACTGGAAGAAGAGAAAAAACCTGTAAGTTTCGGCAAGAACATTTTTCCTTTTAAGATTTACCGATAGTTTCTTGTCTAATAAAGTACTGAATTACAATACAGTACCTTACCTACAGTCAAGCAGCTGGGAAAGAAGTCTTAACAAAACAGTAACGCCACTGAGACCACTACCTATTCACTTGGTAGTATTGAACTTGCTATCATCCTACATGAAAACTATCCATCTCTGGTGTCATATATTAGGTAATCATAATAAAAAATTACCTGAAATTTGTACGCAATGAAATGCAAAATTCTAGAAAAAGGTAGTTATAAAAATTCTTTTCTGCTGCAAGAAATGGACTAAGTACAAATATGGGTTCATTGTGAAACAAACAAAACTTCTTACAAAAATTTTTATGTTTTACACATTCAAACCACTCTCTTAGATAGCCTTAAGCTTTGACTTTGAAACACCAACCATCCATCCACATTTTTACATGAGAAACACTCCACCTAACCCCACCTGTATGAAGCTTTCCTCCAAGAACAATACACCTACTCCAAATGGAGGAAAGGAAGGGGGCCAAACCTCAGCATAAGGCCAAATATGAAAGTACATATTCCTGGAAGTATATGTACCCACCTAGGAAGCCCTGGAGGAGAAAAGACAGCCAATCATACATATGGAAAACAATAAAATGGAAGAAAAGGAATGAGTCAAAGTAAAAGATTCAAAAGGTACAGTATTTGACTACCTAGCCATAGGGCTATTATCCACCTTGGGGCCAAGCCAAGAAACAATATAAAGGGGTATTTAGGCTAAGTGAAACATCCCTGACCTAGGAGAAGGTAAAATGGAATATTTACCTCAAAGTGCAGTTGATTTGCCATATCCAAATACTATCTGAATAAAAAGGATAAACCCAGACCTACTTGGATGAGACCCATGAGACAGTAGGCTGGAGATGAGTGAAGCTTTGTGGAACACAAAGCCTAGAACATGAAACCTAGGAAAGACAAGAATGGCAGAATTTCACAAGGCCCCTCTACAATGCACAGTCCTGAAGGCATTAACAATGATGAGAATACAATTAGTTACAGAGTGACCCTTATGAGCCTGTACTTTGGAGATAGGAAAGCCTTCTCTGCCAAATGGTGATAGCGTCCTTGACAACTGAATAATTGGGAGCTGAAAAAGCAACAAACATTGAGTGTGAGATCTAGCAGGGCTGGTGCCAGTATGTATCTTCTTAATGCTCCGACAATGAACAATCTGTCAATGTCTATCATGTCCACCTGGGAAAGGTGGAGGAAACATTCATAAAATCATCTGCATTAACAGGCTATTGAGTCTTTGCTACAAAGTCAGAGAGGAAAAAATGATCTGCTGAATGGGGAGGATAAAAGAGGGACACAGGTGAATGACATATGAGTGGAAGGGATTAGTGTAAGTTTCAGAATGCTGGTGGAAGTGCCTGTTAAGGATGTTGGGAGAAAAATTAAGAGGCTGAAGAATAGAAAGACAATGCAATACAGTGGTTGAAAGTTTATGTGTGAATAGCTGACCAGTGTGTGTGTGTGTGTGTGTGTGTGTGTGTGTGTGTGTGTGTGTGTGTGTGTGTGTGTGTTTGTGAGTGTGTGTGTACACTGGAAGTTCTATTGTATAAGGAGAGCACAAAATGCCTCTGCTCAGCCAGACACATTAGCTGATCACTGTAAGTATGCTAACTGACCCAACCAGAATATTGTGTACCAAATGGCTTACTGATGTGGAAGAGGGTGTGGGTGTTGATGAATTTGCCCACTGAATCTGCCTTAGTCCAACAGCTCGCTCTCTCAACTGTAGTATGTCCTCTGCTCTACTGAAAGTTATCAGTTGGGCATTAACCAGACAGACAGAGAAATGTTATATGGTACAATCATTCAAGTTTTGCTATATACAGTCTTATTGTATTACTGTTGTTTTTTAGTCAGTGCTGTAGGATAAAATCTATACTATGTACAGTACTGTATAGCACATACAATTGGCTAAGGATTTAGCCTAACTATGTATCATATGCACTGTACTGTACTTAGAAAACAGTACCCACAGACAATGTAAATAACAAGGAAGTCTGGCAAACATGAAGTGCAGAGGCATACATTTACAGGTTCGCTATTGTATACCATTACAGGTAATCTGGTGATTGTTTCATTTTATTTTTACACTTTTACATATACAGCATTCATTATACATAAACACATACATTACATACAAGACTATACCCTCTGGATTTCCTTGTTTGATGATTAGCTACTTGACCATGAATAAGTAGTATGGGCAGGCTAGGCTACTGTGACTGGATTTGTGAATGACACACTTTGCTTGGTAAAGTGTTTCATCTTTTGGTTTTTGTGTTTAATACACTGTACTGTATTACAAAAATACAACATGAATAATTCCTATTTCTTTGGATTCCAAACAGTTTTTCAAGTTGGTGTATATTTTCATAAGCTACCCCAGATAACAGCAGGATTTTTGGGTAGCCTTGTCACTACTCCCATAATTACTCTCTGGATGTATTTGCAACCCTCCTGGATGTAGTAAGAATGATACAGGAGTTACTGTAGTAATAGGGAAGACTGTAACAATTATAGGGGCCTAACATTACATAATATAATAGTTCATAGTGGTGGAATAGAGGATCAATTTTTGTCATGAACAATTATGTGACAGGTTTGACAGTAAAGGGAATAGGCTGTATGTTACGTGCATGGACCCAGAAAAAACTTATGATACCAGCAGAGTTAACAGAGATACAGAATGGGGTGTTGAGGATGTATGGTAAATTATAATTTGTTGAAAATTTTCCACATTTCTTTCCACAAAAGTGAAATGAGAGTTAAAACACATAAATGGGAACGCGAGTGGTTCGACATAAAAGAGGGAATTGTACTAGTGAATTATTCAGTTCTTAATTGATGAAAATCATCAGAATTTTTCCTTACGTGAATTAAAAAATGAGAGGGTAAACCTTGAGTTTAGTTGCGCGACCTGGTTCCCACCAGTTGCCAAACAGGAAGGTTACCACCCTTCTTTGCCCTCCCAGGGCCAGGTCAGGGCACGTCGCCCTAAGTGAGGTTAGGTAAGTAAGATCTGGTTAGGTCAGGACCTGGCATTATAGGAAAAGTTAGTTCTATTTATGTATGAGAAACTTGCCCCAGTTGACGCCTGGCGGGAATCAGGCCGCACAACTAAGCTCAAGTTTTACCGTTTATCATCCCATGACATTAGTCTATACCTAATTTTCACCGATAACTAGTGCCATTTGAATACCTATGAAGCCTTTGGCTGTAGACATTTCGTGTTTCGGTGTTTTGAAAGCTTTGACATAGACGAAGATAGACCTACATTATAGGTACTACTCGGTTAGACTTCTGTAAGTTTTGGAAATGTCCAGAAATTCAAACGGAGGAAAAACTAACGTAGGTTAAGAGTACTTACCTTCACAGTCTGTGGCATAAATTACTCCGTACTTTTCCTCTTCAATGTCTCCGCATTGCACTGCAGAAATTACAATGAAAAGGAGTCCGATTACAACGTGCATTTCCATGCTCTTTCTGGTTACGATTACCCAGTGACGTTAATTGGGCACCAGAATACCACCATAGGGGTAAGCCGCTTCATCCACTAATAAGCTTAGTACGCGTAGTAGTAGTGGTAGTAGGAGGGAGGTTATTCCTCTGGTAACAGCTCCTCCCAGTCTCTAAGTTGCTCTTACGTGAGCTTGTGCCTGTGTAATTTTCACTTTTGATTCCCCACAGATATTCTAGTTTCTTCTGCAATATAAGAATACAAACAAAGGTCTTTTTTCTGTTATACTAGTATGGTTATGAATAAATTTGTGCTTACTCCTTACTTCATTGCCCTCTGGGCAATACAACAGGAAAAGTTTTAAATCTTCATTTCCTTCATCACACAATAAACGTTTCTGTTCTTTTTATTAGGGTCTATTAGGTTTAGTCTAGTCATGCGTTTGACTTTCATGTTTTATCGTAACCTGACAGTTTACGTTTTCAATATACTGTTTGAATTTTGTATAGATGAATGAGAATGCTTTCCCTTCCATCTCGTTTGTTTTTTTTTTCTGTTGTTTTGAGACTCATTTATTCATTGAATTTGTGACTGGTGTTTTTTCCATTGTCTTATTTTTTCAAGTTAATATCCAGTCATTTTACGCTGTCTTTTTTTTTTTTCCTCAAACTGATTTATTGATAGCCTAATTCATAAAGGACACCAGTTTCATCTGTATTCAGGATATGCTTTAGATACATTTTTATGATTCTCCAGTGAATGATCCTCATGTTTTGGATATCATAGTTTTGCATGCATGACTCCATGTAAGTTTTAGAATTGCTATACATAAATAGCTGTCATTTATTCATAAGATGCGATTTTTTTCTCAGTCTAGTTTGCTTCAAACCCTCCATGGTATACAAAATTGGTGTTAGAGCTGGATCTTCCCAGTAAGTTTTGTAACGTCGTTTTGCTACTACACCCAGCCAGGTGAGAATGATCTCGTCGAAGCCCTCCCGTTCTAATGGTATACATTTAATTATCTTTCTCTCTCTCTCTCTCTCTCTCTCTCTCTCTCTCTCTCTCTCTCTCTCTCTCTCTCTCTCTCTCTCTCTCTCTCTCTCTCTCTCTCACTTATGACCCAAAACGTCGAATTGCAATTCATTGTTTACGTTGTCAACACAGGTATCCTGGATGAGAGAGAGAGAGAGAGAGAGAGAGAGAGAGAGAGAGAGAGAGAGAGAGAGAGAGAGAGAGAGAGAGAGAGAGAGAGAGAGAGAATACACCTGTTCACCATATGTGTGAGCGTGTGACATCCATTATGATTTTCTTATAACAGAAGGTTGAAATGACAAGTCCTTAGCCTAAGTAGGCTACCGTTCCAAAGCCCTGATCAAGGTACCTTGTTACAGGGTCCAGGCAAGAACAAGCGTGGAATTTATTACAGAGTATATTTACCTGTGCGCATAGGCAACTAGTTGTTGTAAAAGGTAAGTGTCTGTCATTTGATAAACTGCTCTCATGATTTTATATTAAATTTTTATCGGTAAGTAATCCAATTTGATAAAAGTGGCAAGTCCAAGTTGATGTGATTTTTGGAAGAATCATTAAGGTATATAGTTTTACAAGATATTTTATATTTATTTTTGAATAACCATACTTGAGACAACCTAATTCAAGAGGAACATGCTCTGAATAATTACCTGCCGTGCAATGATGACTATCGCAAATACCGCCCTTTTTGGAGGATAGGATTGGTACAAAAGGTGATTATAATTCAAAATGCCGTGCAATATTAGACAAAGGACGTTCAAATTTTTAATATCAACATGTGACTTCACAAATATGCTTGATAATTGTTTAAATATGCAAAATATACAGAAGGGAACTAAAATTGATTTTCTTATCTCTCGGACACTGAATACGAGGAGGGGCGTTGAAATTTCGTCTTTATTTATGTTCCCGAATCGCAAATTGCTTACCTTTAGTAAGCCAAGAGCTAGCGTCGGAATTCATTATCTCGTGCCCAAACGAAACGTCTGCTAGGTAACTACAACCTTGACCTTTGAACATAACCTGGTCTTTATCTTATCTAAAGTATTTTATTAATCCCTCATACTCTGAATAAGTACATAAGACTGAGTGAACTTTAGTAATCTACAGCAACTGCTCTCATGGATGGGCACCTCTGTTGTCGCAGACGTAGGTTGACGTAAGGTTTGGACTTTGCCTAACTTTTATTGATTAGCCAAGGCGTGGTAGCTGATTTTTATTACATTACAGAGTTGTTATGGTTATATTTATGGCTCCAGTCCTACGAACCAAAATCATTTATCATTGTTCGAATGCGTTAGGCTTGTGCAAATAGGCTTAGAGCCTCGCCCTCCTCGTGGATTGCATAGGCTGTAGAAAAGTGCCTTTTGTTAATGTAAGGTTTAATTTTTGTTATTTTGTAAGTACATTGTGTTTTTTAATTAAGGTTTAAGTAAGATTTAATCTTGATAGTCATTATTGTGACAAGTGTTATATTGACAGACTAATTAGCCTATTATTGAGACAGACCTCTTAAATTTTGTTGTACCTCACCCATACCTTCCCAGTAGCTATTGAGTCACAGAAGAGATGGGGAAAATATATGCTATACATTAGTACAAGAAAAAAAAGTCAAATGCTTCTTAAGCCTAGTCAAAAAGTAAAATATTGTGACTTAACCTTACCTCATCAAGGATACAGAATCTTACCTTGACCTCCCTTTAACCCTCAAAAGGAAAAAGGGCCAAATGTTGCTAAAAAAGGAATGAATCGTAACTTAACCTAACCTCACGTAGGTAGTAGCATCCCCCCTGAAACCTCCTTCTTAGCCTACTTATCTTCATTTACGGAACCATGTCTGACAGGAAAATGGGGTGGGGGCTTTGTTCTCCCTGGACTCTCTCTCAGCCTTCTTTAAATGTACTCCTCATCCACCACTTCGTAAGTGGACAGTTCAGGTTACATTCGTACCTTATGCAGAGCTCTTCACAAGTAGACACACATCCTATTCACCTACACAGATCTTTTTGATATAGATCTTATTCTGCATATTTATGTAGACTATCTCCTTACACTTCCTTAGCCTTTTAAACATTTTTGTAAAGTTTGGCATATCCTTTGGTCTTTACAAATTGTAAGACTACCAGTTGTCATGTTAGCTGGCAAGAGTAATGAAAAGTCGTTTGTCCAAAACAAATTCAGCGTGACTGCTAAAGTCCAATATCTTGAAATATCCTGGTCTCCAAAAATAGTGTAGAAAATCAGTTTTTAGTTGCCATCTCCCAATTATGTGTAAACGAGTAAAGTCATCTTCATAAATACAGTGTGTGTGAAATTGTGATGCCAGGAACTCAGAGAGCAGTCAGGAATATCAAATATCAAATGAAACAAAAATTCTTTGGCTATCACCATTAACCTATAGTTTGGTATTAGATATCCTTTAGGTTGGTGCCACTTGTACTCTGTCTAGCACACTGTAGAGACTATTGGAGATTCGTAGCAGCATTGCTTTTTGCCTTTTAGTTTTCAGTTCTCTCCAATCTGTTCCTACTCAGATGTCCAACTTCTGTAACTTCTCATTTGTGTAAATCTTTTGGGTGAGTCCTGTGAAAATATAAAAATGTGGCTCATTGGTCTTGTTTAACTATGTTTTTTTTATTATGGGGTGTAGTTCAGTAAGATTCATTAAAAAACAATGGTTTTCATACCAATGAACTAAAAGTTGGTTGTTTTGAACATGTTAAACACAATAATTGATAGTTCCTAAACACAATAATTGATAGTTCCTTCAAACAAAAATTTATTACTTTTGAGTACCTTTTTAGGTTGTTGACTGAATGTTTACCAGTGTTTACAGTATTTATGTTGTCATTTTATAACTGACCTTATTCATTTACATTTTCATGCAGCATGACACTGGAATGACAAAACGTAAAGCAAATATGATAAGTAAGTAAGGGACAGCATTACTTCTGCCAGTGAGGATGTTTTTGGTTTGATTTGTCAATTTTGTTTGTAAGCAGGAATATGAAAAGTATTTTACTTAGAATTGTAACAAAAAATGTTACCAAAAGGTGGGGTTTGTGACTTGCAGCTAGTAATTAGATTTTGAGAGAGATAAGAATGTGACTCTTTTGGAGAAAAGGGACCTTTTGCAGGTGAATTAATTTGCCTTGTTACTTCCTCCAGGCTTAAACTGGAACATGCTCACCATAACCATAGATTTTAGTAACCAAATTTAGTACGTAATGACATGGGGGAGGAGATTGCTTATCCTTGCTTTTACATAATCTCTTCATGCATCTGCACAAAGCCTCAGATATGCCAGTCCCTAAAGAAAAGATCTGTTAACTGCTATTCATTTTTTTTTTTAGGACTGTCAGTTTGGTTTGTTTGGGATTATTAGTATGCATATCATTTATTTAATTTTTTGCTAGAAGTAGACGTTGTACTACTGTATGTCTCCGTCACGGCTGCTGTCCCTAATTGAAGGGGTCATTTACCTGGAGAAGATGTGTCTTCTCCAAGAACTTTTATCAGTCTTCCATAATGCATCTGCCATGGTTTAAAAATTCAGCTAAGGTTTTCTGACAACCACATGCACATGCAGTTGTCAGTCATACTTATGGGGGGTTTGTTTAGTCAAGGACTAAAGTCTGTCTACAAGGTAGCAGTTGTCCTTTTAGCTTCCTTTTGTGATATGCAAGAACACAGTGATGATATTTTTACACCCCACCAGGGGTTGAAGATATTGGGCTATGTATTTTCTCATTTTGTAGGGAGTATTGATCGCTTTCAGTGTTATTACATGTTCTAGGTTAAGGCTTTGGAATTCACTATGCTTATACATCATTAGGATTGTTTTGTGGTTGTATATCATGTATACTGAATGGTCTTCCCCCCTCATTTAGTGAAGTGTTTTTGTTGGAAATGGGAAACATAGAAGAGTAATTGTGTGTTTAACAGCTGTGTACTGCAAGATTTTTCCCAGTATTACTTTCATTAGATCTTTTTTCACTATGCCTCCACTCAGGTGCCCTGGCCTCACAGTTAAGATAGATCTTTTTTCACTATGCCTCCACTCAGGTGCCCTGGCCTCACAGTTAAGATTTTTGGCTCTTCTGTGTCAAGTTGTGATAGCAACCCTCATCACTTGTGAGGGTTGAGTACAT
The DNA here is from genome assembly GCF_040412425.1 of Macrobrachium rosenbergii. Classification (NCBI taxonomy): domain Eukaryota; kingdom Metazoa; phylum Arthropoda; class Malacostraca; order Decapoda; family Palaemonidae; genus Macrobrachium; species Macrobrachium rosenbergii. Next base: position 66,256,730 of record NC_089750.1, read on the forward strand.
TCCCATACCCTTACTTGTTCCATTTGCCAGGGTTGGTCTCCAACTCAGTGAAATTTTTACCTCTGTAGTAAGAGATAAAAAAAAAAAGAGGTCTAAGTTTTCCACAGGTGGCATTGGTTTTCATTGGCTTCAGATTTTTTTTTTTTTTTTTTTTTTTGCAAGACTGCTTAATCTTGAATGAGTCCTGCATTATACAGTACCCCTGGTTTAATAATACTTCCCCCAGCTGTTGGATTTAGGCATCATTTCAGCCAGAAAGTGGAAGCATGTGATATTCATCTAGTGTCATTATAGAAAGTTGATTCCACACAGCAGCTTTCAGACACAGTTGCTCCAGCTGCCAGCAGCAAGTGATGGTCTCTTTAGGGGAATTTCTCATAGATCTCCTGTGGTGGCAAATTCAACACCATCCCATTTTAAGGGTATCTGGTACCTTCAGCTTGAAAGATGATTAATTTTACAAACACCTTGTGTCAGGGCTGGACCACCCATCTTGTAGATGCTTCATAGCTATCCTGTTAGATGTCTCCCATGTCCTGCTCAAGTGGAAATTTTTTCATAAGCCCTAATTTCAGAGGTTTCACTAAAACCTCAAGGTGCTCAGCTTTTACACATAAGATTAATAGGCAAAGCTTCATCAGGAGAGGCTTCTTTGCAGCTGAAATTGTTGCCAAACCCAGCAGTAGATTTAATTATAGGTTTCTTTGTTGTGATTGGTGGGACAGGAGGAGGGTGAATGCCCTCCTTCTGACCGTACTGGGTTGAAGCAAATTTTCTAGCCTGCACTAGAATTCAGGGTTTTTACCACAGAACATGGTGGAACCAGGTGCACGTGCCCCAACCTGCCGGAGTAGCAGGTCTTCTTCCTTTTGTCGTGTGGGATTGGAGAATCTGTGTAAAAAGAAGGAATTTGTTTTAGAAATAATTCATTCTCTTTGACTGCTGCTTGTTGGATTGGAGTGTCAACAACAGTAAATTAGGTTGTGTTATAACTGCTAGGTAACTTCCTCCTATGCTTACTAATGTCAACTGTCTCTTGGTTAATTTGCTAATTTGTAATTTTTTCTCCTCTGCTTCTGAATTCCAGAATTCACTTCTTTGTTTACCTTTATTTTCGTAACCTTCCATCTTCATTTCCATTAGAATAAACTTTCTCAGTTTTTTGTCAGTCATTAAGCTTGTCCTCAACACATACATAAAATGGAGTTGGTACTCGCTGGTAAACGAGAAGTTTGATCACTGAATGAGAATGTTACTTTACTCCTTTTTCATGTTTGTTTAGCTTTGAATCATATTTCTTAACATTTTTACCTGAATATTATTATGCACATTTTTGTTGTGGATGCTGTACTTTCTGTGTTTCTTTTTCAGAGGTAAACAATATGAGTAGTGAAGGGATCACAGCCCTGGTCCTTGGGGCTACTGGTGAGGTGGGAAAATCTCTTGTGCAAGAATTGCTGAAGAATGCAGCATTTTCCAGAATCATCGTTGTTGGCAGAAGGAAATTAGACCTTGAAGATGAAAAAGTGGAAAACAGGATTGTAGATTTTGAAAAACTTGATGAACACAAGGAAGCTTTTGAGGGTGCTCAGGTAATTTTGATTTTGTAACTGCTTAAGGCCAGGAACAGGAAGGAAACTTAGAAACCTAAAACAGGACTACTGTAGTATGTACAGATTTACTTATGTCATTCTGAATTGATTAACTACTGAAATTAGCAACATACTTTAAAGAATGCATATCTGTATTGGTGGTAAATATTGAACTATTTTTCATATTTACTATAATATTGATGACATTTGTACAATATAACAATAGACTACAGTACAGTGTATATATAAATACACATTTACATTTATTTATCATTACATAATTTGAAAATTATGTATTATGCACTTTTAATTAAGCTTTGGTGGTTGTGCAGGTTGGTTACTGTTGCTTAGGAACAACAAGAGGCAAAGCTGGTGCTAAAGGGTTTGTCCGAGTTGATCGAGATTATGTTTCACAGTCGGCCAAGTTCTTAAAGGAAGGAGGATGTTCTCATTTTCATCTTATTTCTTCACAGGGAGCTAATAAGAACTCCACTTTCCTTTATACAAAGACCAAAGGTAAGTACTGTATCTTGTTGTGTGCATTATACATTGGCCTCATCATGATCTCAAAGTACAATACAAACCTTGTATTTTACTCTCGTCATACTTCCCTCAACAAGTGCGGTGTTAACCAAGGACGATTATCAGTTGAAGAATGAAGTCTAGAGTTGTCTTTTTTTGTTGAATAACCCTTGCTGGGTAGTGCTCCTAACTTATTTCACCAATGTCTTTAGTACTTTTGATTAACAGGATGCAGACCTAAAGTTTATCCTTAAAGATAAGGGGGTATGAAACCCAAAATATTTCATTGCTGTAAGAATATAATAAAAAGGGAGACACTTATAGCTGGTGGCAGATTTTTTGTCTTAACTTACTTTGACTGTAATGTTTAGTCAGAATTTCTCGAGGAAATCATTGCATGTATAAACTATCATCAAGTGACATTTTGCTTGAAGAATTTTTATATACTATACAAATATTTCAATTCACAATAGATATGCCACAGGACAGTTTCACTTTTTGTGAAAAGAATGAAATATAAAAGCACTATTTTGCAAGTGCCCTTGGTTATTGTTATGTTAATTTCGACTGTAATAGTATACTGAAAGTTTACGACAGTTGCTATTTTGAATTTCAGTGTGAAATATACAAAGTAACCAATCACTAGTCCCCAGTATTCCTAGTACAGTACTGCAGTTACCAGAAAATATTATTTGGAAAGTTATTGTCATCACAAAAATTCATAATTTGCAAGTTTCTTGATCACATTAAAAGTTTTAAGAAAAATAACAGGTTGAATTATGAAAGAATGTATGGTTGAGAGGTACTAACTGTGTCTTGGAGGCAATGAACTTGCCTGAATTATGGGAATCCCTTGAAATATGCTCTTTAGGTCTAGGTTGATGGACAACAAAGAAACAATTTGTGTTTGAATTTAAATGACCAGGAAGAAAGGTAAATGGATGGTTAACTGAATGTAAATGACAGAGAATGGCTGTGAGGTGAATGAGGAAGTATGATGTGCATGAATGAGTTATTTGCAAAGGCATGGAGGGATGTTGATTTGAGAAGATCACTGATGAAAAACAGGAAAATCAGAAGTGTGAGAGAAGAGAAGTAAAAAAGGAGATTACATTAAAAAGGTGTTCATATTTTGCTCTTTCAGACACCAAAAAAAAAAACAACAATTAGACAGCAGAATTTTTTATCATAGAGTTGAAATGAAAAACCTGTACTCTTGACTTGCAGTCAGTTACAATTTTGTTTTACTCTTTAAGTGCTCAGCCCCCATTTCAGTTAGTGCTTCAAGCTCTCCAGAAATTTGAGCAAGCTTCTAGATCTTCAGGACCTTTTCCACAGGTTTTAAGAGGGGTGGTTACTGCCAGTACCCACTCTGATGTGGACTCTTGAGTACTTTGTGGTTTATTAGGACCACATACAGACATCCTTTGGAAGCCTCTTAGATCTCATGTAAAATGGTCAACTACTTTTACAGTGCTGCTCATTTTCTCTGCGATCACATACTTTGTTTATGAATTAGAAATTATTTTCTTGTATCTGATGAAAACTCTTCTACTCTTCTCATTTGTTTTATACATAATCTTTTAGTCTTTCACTTGAAATTTTCAGCAGGTGAAAGATGAGGCTTCCATAATGGGATTCCCTCTCTTGCTAAATACTGTATCAGGGCAATCTGACCAATAAAAAAGGGATTTGTTGACCCTTTGTTTATATGTATTTGATAAGAAAATTGTGTAAATATTTGATTTCTTGTATAGTACAGTATTAACCATTATCTTTATCCCAGAACAGTTACAGCCAGAGTTCTTTAGTATCATAGTCTTTTTTAATTTATAGTTGGGTGATTTCTTATGAACTTTGCATTCACTACTATTCTGCAGTTTTGCCCCCAGTAAACTTGATTCATTCCTATCCCATAATAAGAGTTTTACTTTGTAGTCGTGCTGTCTTTTATCATGAGTGTGCATATTATTTACGCCTATAGACCATGTTTATTTTAGGAGAAACAGAGGATCTGGTAAAGGAAGTTGGCTTTCCCCGTCTTTCTATCTACCGACCTGCACTTTTGTTGTGTGATCGAGAGGAATCCCGACCATTGGAAAAGATTGCCCAGGTAAGTTAACAAAAATGTATTTTGATTAGGCTTCAGAATACAGGCAGTATTTGTAGTTGATTGGGTTTCATAATGCAGCCAGTATTTGTAGTAATAGAAAACTTTACATATATATATATACAGTATATATAGTTTGACCTGGTACTTTGGAAGTGAGCATTATAAGTAACCTAATAGGCCATTGTTTGTAACTGTAAATATTAGTAATATCCCTGTAAATAGATAGGGCTCTAGTGGAGTTTTGTTGCAGCTTGGAAAGTAGTTGTTAGATGACTTGTATGGGATATTGCTTTGAATGAAACGGGGAATTTAAGGACGCCTGCATAAATTTGTCTCCTTGTAGATATGAGACCTGTCATTGCATGTAATCCTTCCAGATTGTAGTACGAGGATTTGACTGGCGAAACAAAATCAGCATCCCTACATATACAGTTGCTAATGCCATGGTTGCTAATACTTTGGACTCCCAAGCTACAGTAAAAGCTGAAGAAACAAAGGTTGAAATATTTGAGAATAATGATATTTTAAGGCTTGGTATTGACTAAAATGCTTTGAGTTTTTGTGCCATACTTGTAGGTAAGGTTGCAACTAAGGCCTTCTATGTAAGTGCTTGTAAAACAAAAGGTTGTTGTTGTTGTTAGTGTCATATTTTTTCTAACAGCTGAAGTGCATAGGTTTATTTATTGCCATCAATATGGATGCTAAGCTTTTTTAATAAACTTTAGAATATTCTTTCACTTCTGCATCCAACTTGAATGTTATGAAAAAGGAAAACACATACTTTAGGATATAACAGTACATTTCACTTTTAAGTTATGAATGAAACTGTAAGTTATTGTTACACCTTACATCTATTTCCACTATTGAAAACTTGTACACTGTACTTGCATTTACTACAGAAGTAGTAGAATATGGCTTATATAGGAAACATTCCTTATTAATTACAATGTCTTTTCTTGAAACACTAACAACTCTGGGTAGACAGGTCGAAACTGTATTTTCATAAACATAAAGCATAGAACTATTCCAGTTTTCCTATTAATTAAAAGTAGTTCCCACGAATAATGTACTGTGGAGCCATTGAAGTAACATTTGTTTTTAAAGTTCTATAAATAGTACAAGTTCATGCACTAAAAATTTTAGTGTATGGTGCACTGATATTAAAGTGGTTGTAGATTTAGAAGTCTTGAGGTTGTAATGTCAAGTCACTGTAGGTTTTGTTTTTGCAACTTTGGTGAAGTTATCCATTATGATATCTTGGCAAGGAGCACAGGATTCCCAGTTTTACTAGAAGTTTTATATAAATTTTTCTTCAGAGTTATTCCATTTTGTTGTCTTGGCAAGTAGCATAGGATTCCCAGTTTTAATAGAAGTTTTATATAAATTTTTCTTCACTTGAGATAGTTTTATAGAAGTTGTGGAGAAAGATTGTGGCCATTTTTATAAATTATTAGACAGTTCCTCATTGGTAATGATCCTAATATTAGGCATAATGTTTATTGGCAGAACAGATATGAGAGTAACAAGATGGAGCTTGTTTTATGTAATTGTTCATGGTTAAACTCGATGGAGAATTTGGGGTATACCAGTTTTCGTCATCTCAATTCCCATAACATAAAGCCTTTTTTTCTGACAAAAGTTAATATACAATTGGTTAACATTTGTCAACTGCACCTCATTTGGTGAACAAAGCTCAAATTCTATCATCAGCATTTTTCCTTGTACTATGTGGTTAGAAGTTAATTTGTTCCCAAGTCCCTTCTGTTTGGTGCCTTGGATTTTCTGCCCGAATTCCCATGTGGCCTAGGTTTTCATCTGTGGTTTTTACCCTAATTGATTATTTGGACTTTCCTACTAGTACTTTACTTACTCCCCTTGTCACAGGTCCAAACCATCTCAGTCTGTGAGATCTCTGTCTATTTCCCAACTGTAAAACTAACCTAACCTGCCCATCACAGCCTTGGTATTTTAATGGAAATTGAGATCAGCATTAGTTTTTTTACTTGAAATGTCATAGTCATGACACTCAAGGACCCTTTTTCATCAACAAAAACATTTCCTGTTTATAATGGTGTGTTCTAAAGTACAACCAGCTTTGGCTCTAGGTGCTTTATAAGTTTAAAACATAGCATAAAATTCAATTTGGTGGGTCTTGATATTCTGAATGATTGGGGTGAACTGTAGTGTATCTTGTTTTAAGCAGAAATTCTGGTGCTTATCTTTTCATCTTGTGTGGTAAGTGATTCCCACTTAAACAAAAAACTTGTTTTTCTGCAATTCCATAAAATCTCAAGGTTGTAATGATTAAGCCATGTATCATGTGTGAGGGGGTATGATGCAATTCTGTGGATCACAGTCAGGCTAGAGAGTCAATGGCGTAAGTCAGTCGAGCGACGTGACGTTGAATGATTAAGGTTGCCTACCAACTATAGAAGTGACAGTTGCTAATGCAGGAAAACTTATCAATCTACTGCACCAGGCACTTTTTTATATATAGAGCTCAAATTTGAAACACTCTTAAATTTTATACAGTCTGCTTCAAGTTTCAAGGTGAATACATCTGTACTGGTATCCAGAAAGTACAGATATTGTGAAAACACAGTCAGCAGTATCATGCTTATACAAAAAGCCTCGAGAACTTTTATATTCACTACTGATAATACAAAATACAAAAATTATGGGATTTTGACTTGTACATCCATTAGGGAATCAGTCTTACATTGACGTCTATCACTGGTTATCCTGCTGTGAATATTCATTACTTGAAGAATTTAGCTAATAGAAACTGTAGTAATGAGCAACGTTTATCATGCTATGAAAATGCCTTCAAGTTCTGTATGATAGCTGTGTGTGCCTTAGCATTTTAGTAAGAAAAAGGTAAATAAGGAAAACACTTTTTACGAATGGAATATGCAAATAAATGTGTAAGTTTAGAAACACAGGGCACGTAAAAAAAACTGCTGTTCATTTTTCTGGTATATGTCCTTATCTGTCAATAGCTGCTTCAAATTTTAAAATGCATTGTAATACTGTGTACTGATTGTCCTTGGAAAAACATGTTTGGTTTATATTTAGTTTATGCAACATGAACAGTTGCATAACAGATTTTATTTGGGATGATACCTTCTATTAAAGATGGCTTATATCTCACCACCAGTAAGCAAGGAGATAGCGCTATCTTTAGAAGTAGGTACGTATCCAGTTAATTAATTCTGTTCTGAAAATTTACATTACAAACTAGGCTACTGTATTGCCAGATTGAATTAATGTTGAAGCATGTTTTTCCTAGAAAAATAGTGATAAATCAGTAATGAAATGCCAAACCAGTCATTTATAATATAATGATGTCGTAGCTTCTCTTCTAAGTAAAGGTGCTTTGTTTCTAGCTTCCACAGAAAACGTTACACATTTGAGTCATTTCTTGTGATAGCAACTATTTACAAGCATAAATGGCAGTGCATTGCTATCGTAAGAATGAACTCACACTTCTGTGATATCTGTAGCATTTATAAGTATTGGATACTATTACTGTAGTAGGTATGTAGAGCATTTTTTTTTTTTTCAAGAATGTGCAATACATAAGGATCACATGTTAAGTTTCTTCTCCGTATAGCTATTTTTTCCAGTGTTGTGGAATAAAATCAGTAATTATAGGAGGGAGTTTTTTATTTTGATATCCTCATTGTCTTTATTTCCATTGTTTAATATTAATTTCACATTACTTGTCATTCTACTCTTATTAAAATATATGTATCAATTTCTAAGAATTCAAACATTTTGTAAGCCACTTTTAAGTGATTAGTGGCAGGAATTCAAACATTTTGTAAGCAACTTTAAAGTGATTAGTGGCAGACATATTTTGTCAATTACTGAAATACACAATTGTTGGGCCACATGGCCCACCAGCAGGGCCAGGGAGGTCTGTCAGCATCAGTGAGTGCTTGTTCTTTCTCCCTATAGCCACTTTCCCCACTGCTGGTCATCTCATAATGAAATTTTAGAGCCCATATCTCTAGCTACGTGTTGACTAATTTACAATAATGAAAATACATTTATAACAAAACCACAGTTGTAATGTAGTGCTTATCTTAGCTGCATCAATTTTGTAATAAAAACAGTCTTATAGTTGCCCATAATTCACATTTCAGTTTCTCTCCAAAAGGTAATGCTAAATGGCATACAGTACTCACGTTACAGGCCTGCCATAGCTCTCTGCTAGTTTGAAAAAGAAATAACTCCATAATTAAGCATAACTTTATTTAGAAATGAGGTGAATTTGAGAATTTATAAACAGTGGTATAGATGATTGCAATGTCTCAATTACAGTGGTCAGAGAAAGAGGAAATAAAAAAAATGTGTCAAGGCCTATAAGTTAACAAACAAGACAAAATACATTTTCACAAAATTAAAATATACGAGAAGAAATAATACAATACGATAACTAAGCCACTTCCCATAAAATTTAGCTTTGCAGTATTGTGTTAATTACGACCAGGAGGTGGAAGAAGAAAATGCTACATGCAGGTAAAGATAATAGAAATTGTAATTCCAGTTTTACAGAACTTACAACAGCAAAATGAATGAGGACCTGGTTGCAAATTACCCCCACACTTAGGACTTAGTTTAAGGAGAACAGCAATATCACGGATTTTAAAAAGGAAAAAATGCAGTTAGCAACAAGAACATGTTCATTATGCTGCACTCATCGCCTGTTTAAGCTTGATCATTTCTCTTAGGTTATTCTGGCTTTCTACCATGCTGCGTTCCAGGTACTCTTTGTTTGACTGTGGGAAGAAATGAAATCCATTAATACAGTATTTACAATATGAATGAATCCTGGCAACAACAACAAAAACCCATACTGCCAAATTAATTTTCTAACTATTTGAAAAATGCCATTTTTTTATATAAACCCATTACTTACAATTACTCGCCCTTTTCTTGATTACATAATTATAACCTTGTTGATGGTCACACACTTCCAATAGCAGCCACAAATATCTGTATTTGTGCTGCTTGATATGTGAGCTGTAACAATTAATGGGGATGAGTCCTGCTTTGTTTTGTTCATAAATAATTACGAGTTTCAAAATAAACTTATTGTAATTAGTCAGAAATGCAATTTAGGAGGGAAGGATTGGGATGCTAAATTTCAGTTTGGCAGACTGAGGCCTCCAGGATCCAAATGAAAGCTTCTGGGATTGACCTTATGATTCAGAATCAAAGACAGGGCATCAGAGGAGGTCCTCTTCATTTTTGACTTGGTAAAGAAGTGACAGAATGGATAAAGGCACAGTGACTTATTTCTTGCTACCTGTGCTTTTAAATCTCCATGACAAAACAAAGCTGGGTGCAATAAACAGACCCATCGACTTCAAACCTTGGTAAGAATCTTCTTTAAGAGATTGTGCAGTTCATTTAAGAACCTGGTCACAAAGCTGACATAAATGCCTAGGTGCCACCAAAAATCCAAATCTAGTCCATGATGGAATGGCATGGAATATAAAATTTAGGCCAAAGGTCAAGCACTGGGACCTATTGAGGTATTTCAGCACTGAAAGGGAAATTGAGGGTAAAAAGGTTTCAAAAGTGTAACAGGAGGAAAACCTTGAAGTTGCACTATAAAACAAGTGTTAGGAGAGGGTGGATAGTAGGATGGGAATATAAATGCAGCAAGATAAAAGAAAATATGAATGGAGGTACAGTAAAGGGAATGAAAGGAGTTAAAGCTAGAGACCAAAGGAATGCTGCAAAGAACCTTAAGTGCCTACAGTGCACCGTAAGAGGTGCACACTGACAGCACTATCCTCGTATGGAGATATTGGAATCTATATGCAGTCCTTGGACCCCAACGATATCTGTTTCCAAGTCTGTCTTAAGGTCAAATTTGCAAGGTTCTCAGAAGTAAGGTTTGTGCTTACCCTCAACAAAATGTCTTAGCAAATTTAGCTACTTGGAAGATAATAAGGAAATCTGTATGCATATAGGTATAACCAAAATAAATGTAATGATTAAAGATTAATACTTCCTCTCATCCCACCAATGTCTTGCATTAATTGTTATTAAATTTAAACTGATTACTGACTAAATTATTGATGGCTTACCACCCACTTCCAGTCACAACATTGTTTCCATGTAATTCTCCCAGCCCAAGAAGAACCCTAAAAGAGTTCAGAGGTCTGGTTAAACAAATCATTTATAACTAACTAACTTTCCATCATGATATGTTTTCTCTTTGATGAATCACCAGAACTTACAATGGAGCTAAGATTACCTGAGTAAATGCTTAAAAGAAAATTAACTTAAATAAACGGTTACAGACTTAACACAGCATTATGGGAAATGTGACTGGATTCACAATGGTGGCTGGCTCGTGCCATCACACCACCAACAGAGCAGCTTCAATATTTACATCAGGTTGTTCAATCAGTCTTGTCTGTCGAGGACAAAACTGCCCGACTGTAATTGAGCTCAGTAGCATCCCTTTAATCATGCCCTCCTAGAAACACTTGACAGCAATGAAGTCAGAGGAGTTTAAATCTTCCATTCCAAAGAAGCTGGAGAGGACTAACAGGAAAGGTTTCACTTGCCTTCCAACTACAGCATCAGTCATTTAATCAGGGAATCATCACTGTTGGTCTGCTCAACTTGCTGCTTTAATATGTTTGAAATTATGTGAACACAGCGCATTTTACCCCTTAACATGGTTCATCTGTAGTCTTGACTACTGCTTTGTGTTGTCTACATTCAGCTTCGCCAGCAATTTAAAATGTTATTTTAATAAAGTTGAGTTATTTGCTTTCATATCTTATTTTGGTGATGTTTTTATTTCCTTTATGTGGCTCTTCAGCCAAGTTACATATAAAAACTAAAAAGAAACCACAGCACTTACCTGTAAGTTTGCAATCTTATCATTGCATTTGGCAACCTTGGCTTTCAGATTGTTGCGCACCATTGGGATATCAGTAAGCAGAAACATCCGTCCAACACCCTCATATACACGTGTGTTTTCCCTAAGCTCTGAAAATACAGCAAAGTTATTACACAAATCCTGGACAAACTTTAGTTTCCTCTTAATACTTACTAGATTAACAAAAAACTAAAATAAGGATTACATACTGAAAGTTGAAAAATTAAAATCGGTTTGTGTATTCTAACTGCCCTAACTTTAAACTGAATTTGAATGAGAAAAATATAAATTGTCCTAATATATTTATTACTTGGATACTTACCTGCTGTTAAAGTTAGCTTCACAAACTCCCTAAGCTGGCGCCAAAAAAAACACACTAAGCGCGGAGATATAAGTTACCTTTAACAGTAAGTACGATTCATCCAAAATACAGTAATATAGACTTTCATAATAAAACTTATTACAGTATTTGGATACTTACCTACTGTTCAAGTTAGTTTATATTTCCGCGCTTAGTGTTTTTGGCGCCAGCTTAGGGAGTCTGTGAAGCTAACTTTACCAGTGGGTAAGATTCATCCCAAACAATTATTTTTAACAGGCACTGTCCTGCACAAACTATATTTTCCACATTAGATGCATTATGGTCATGCTTTATATTATTGATCAGGACATGTCCAAAGATCCAAAGACTTCATATGTTTTATATCATTACCTCTGTCTGACTAACCTTGTCCTTTACCAACATTGTCTTGCCACTTGATATAATCACTCACTCCATAAGACCCTAAATGTACTCACTCCATTAGACCATATGTATGATTACTTACTCTATCAGACCTACAATATGATTACTCACTCCATTGGGCTATAATATGATTAAGTTCTGCCACATTCCACATGCCATCCTGTTCAGTCATTTTGACTGTCCAAGGCAGGTCTACCCAAAGGTCTTCTTTGCTCCCATACCAGTTATGGTATTGTATCATCCTTCACACACACTTCATGTAACGTTCATCACAGCCTTCACAGTTTTATGAAATTTAAGGTCATTAAGTCATTATCATATGCTTGAGCAGTATATTCCTATTAGTGCAGCAGATAATTGCATATTTCATAAGAATCGTTCAGATAGTGAAACAAGCATGAAATTTTGCACAAGTGCTCTTTAAAGTTCCCTCTATCAGAAAAGGGCGCTGGCCACGCAAAAAATTTAATATGGCGGCCAAATTCTAAGATGGCGGCCAGTATCGACAGATTTTGGCTAATTTTTCACTAGAATGGCATGTATTTGCTTCTAGCAATATGGTAAAGCTCTTCCATACTATTTCTTGTGAATATTATGTTTCTGTAGCTTCCCAGTACAGTTTACCTTTAAATATGGGGGCTATATGGCTGCCAAGAAAAGGTAGAAACAATAATTATAATGAGAAATAATGCCCGTTCAACAATTATCGTTTTAAGCATGGATCTTGGTTTCTGTGGTTTTAGATCCTAATGAGGCCATCTCTTTCGAATAACTCATCAATTTTGAAGGAAAATTAATAAATGTAAAAGAGTGTATGTCTGCACACAACCAGGGCACACTGGTGACATCACTGCTGTGTAACTCAGCATGGGGTTCAGTGCCAGCTAATCCAGCTTTACTAATCCTGTAGTCTTAGACTAGTAGTTGTAGTATAGTTTAGTTTAGTGTCCCAAATGCTTTCTAACAGCCCCAGACCAGCTATAGTTAGATAGCCGCACCTGAATAGACAGGATGTGGCAGCGCGGGAGAGCCGAGCCAAGGGTATGGGGCTGTACATGATGGTTCATGTACTTACCTGGATGGTGTACAGATCACACGGGACTTAAATGGCACTGGATGAATGATCGGGCTAGGTGTAGGGAGACCGAACCTAGTTGAATCCCATACAGGAATGTGTGCTTTGTTTAAGGTGGTAAAAGGATAACCCCTCGGCCTTAATCAAAAGTGAAATCATGGCAGAATGTGATGCCAATCCAATATTGAGCAGTAGAAAAACAAACTGGAGTTTGTGTTGTCTTTGTCAGAAGGACAAAAGAGGTGAGCACTTGACATCACCTCCAAGTCATCATGTCCTAGACCATGATGGGTACACAATGCTGGCAAGGAACATTCCCATGTTCCGTGAAATTAATGAAATGCCACTGATAATGGATCCAGCAAGGCTGGATGAAGGTGATGGCATAGAGGCCACTCTCAGGAAAAATGCAGCAAAATACCATGTGAACTGTCGCTTGTTGTTTAACAACACTAAACTGGACCGTGCAAGAAAGCGACAATCCAATGACCAGACCAGCAACACTGAGACTAGTCGTGCAAAACTGCGCCCGAACCAGTCATGACAATGAAGTTTGCATTTTCTGTGAGAAAGTGGCACCTGCATCTGATCTCAGACAGGCTAGTACTAAGGGCCTTGACTTGAAATTGTGTGAATGTGCAGAGATACTTAGTGATGGCAAGCTCCTTGCTAAGTTGACTGGTGGGGATGTCATTGCACAGGAGTTTAAGTATCACCATGCCTGTCTTTGTGCCCTCTACAACAGAAAAAGGTCCTACCTGAGGAGCCTTGAGAAAGACCAAGGTAGCACTGAGTCAGAATCAGATGTGTATCCACTAGTTCTGTCAGAACTGATGATATACATTGTTGAAAACAACCTTTGTTCAGATGATCCAGTCACATTTCGGCTGGCAGATATTTGCCACCTCTACCAACAACGTCTGGAACAATTAGGTGTAGAGTCACCAAGTGTAAATTCCACGAGACTCAAAGACAAACTTCTGGCAGAAATTCCAGAACTTGAGGCTCATAAATCTGGCAGAGATGTATTACTTGCATTTCAAAAGGATGTGGGAAAAGCACTTGCTCAATCATCTGATCTTTCAGAGGCAGTTATCATTGCTAAAGCAGCAAATATTCTCAGAAAGTCTATACTTGATCATCAGTCACGGTTTGATGGCACATTTTCTGAGGCTTGTGTACGAAATTCTGTGCCTCCTCTCCTGCTCCAGTTTGTAGGGATGGTTGAGCATGGGGCTGACATCAAGTCACAGTTACAATTTGGAGCATCAAAGTCAGACCAGGCCATTGCACAGCTCATGCAGTTCAACTGCTACTCCCGATACAAAGAGGGAGCAACAACTCATAGACACTCCAAAGACAGAGAAACACCATTCCCAGTCTACATGGGACTCTCAGTCTATGCCAAAACCAGGAAGAGAAACCTGGTTGAAATGCTACATCAGTATGGCCTCAGTATCTCTTATGACAGAGTACTGGAGGTCTCTGCACAGTTAGGAGATGCCACAGTTAGCAAATATGTGGAGGAGGGTGTGGTCTGTCCCCAGTACTGCGAAAAGGGTTGTTCACCACTGCAGTGATGGACAACATCGACCACAACCCATCTGCAACTACTGCCACTACCTCCTTCCATGGAACTAGCATCTCCATATTTCAGCACCCCACCAAGGAGAACACTGGACAGGAAAGACAGCAACTAAAGTTTGCACCTGAGAAAGTGAGGTCGGTGCCTGAATTGCGGACACATTCACAAACATCTCACCAGCTTCCTTTCAAACAAAGAACCCTGTGCCACCAAACACTGCAATACCAAAGCCACCCACAGATATCTTGGGGCCACAGCTTGCACTGGAGTATCAGTGGCTAGACAAGGTCATAGTCACCCAGGAAATAGATGATGCAGTGAATCTGACGTGGTCAGCTCATCACGCTTCAATGAAGAGAAGCCCAGAATTTGAAGTAACCATAACTTCATTGCTTCCTCTCCTGCGTGATCAGGCTCATTCTGTTGCTACGATCAAACACGTGATGCAGAAAGTGCAGGATGTCACTGATTTTCTGAACCCTGGCCAGATACCCATAATCACAGCTGATCAGCCAATCTATGCCGTAGCAAAGCAGGTGCAGTGGCAGTGGCCTGATCAGTATGGCGAAGACAAGTATCTGGTAATGTTTGGTGGTCTGCACATTGAGATGGCAGCAATGACATCTCTTGGTACTCTTCTTCATGGCAGTGGTTGGACAGGAGCTCTGGTGGAGGCAGGAGTTGCTTCATCTGGAACTGCAGAATCCTTCCTGTCAGCTGCAAGTGTAACCAGGACACGGCAGATGCACCAGGTTACAGCCTCTAGTTTGTACAAACTCCTGAGGACAGCATACACTGACTACTGTGCTGAGAAAGCAAACAACAATGAGCAGGCATTAGAGTTTGAGGAGTGGTGTGACCTTCGAAGACAGCAGAGTCCACAGTTCCACTTCTGGCACATGGTGTTGTCTATGGAACTTGTGATATTCCTACTGATCAGGTCCTTCCGTGAGGCCAATTTTGTCCTCTACTGCCAGGCATTGCATGAGCTGATACCCTACTTCTTTTCCAACAATAATACAAACTATGCTCGTTGGCTGCCTATTCAGCTCAGGGATATGCTTACCCTAGAGAGTTCACACCCAGAGTTGCACAAGGAGTTCAAGGCTGGCAACTTTGTTGTGCACAAGACCAGTCGCCAGTTCTCAGCAATGGCTCTTGACCAAGCTCATGAGCAGACCAATGCCTTTATAAAGGCTGATGGCGGAGCCATTGGGCTGACTGAAGATCCGTCAGCACTCAGAAGATGGATGGTGGCTGGCCCAGAGATCATCCGCTTGGTGTCTGCATACGAAACAGAGGTTCAAAGTAAGGAGTCTAATGAGCAGACAACACACCATGAACAAACACCTCATGCGCAGAAGACATTCTTGGAGAGAGTCAGCAAGCTGTCATTGGCTTTGCAACACTTGGGAAGTCCTTTTCAGGAAGAGAGCCAGGATCTGTATTCCATTGACAACAAAGACATTGCCCACCCCAGCTCAGCAGAACTTCTACAGACACACCTTGACAGAGGCCGCACTAAATTTCAGAAGTTTTCAGACTCTTTGGCAAACAATGCAGTCTCCTTCTATGAGCCGATAAAGAAGAACAGAACTGACTTCTTCAGGCAAGAAGCTGCTCCTGTAGAACAGTCAAAGCAGAAACTTCTGAAGGAGGATTGCCAGCTTTTCTCAAAGCTATTTATATCCTGTCAGAGCCGTGAATGTGATCTGCAGGAATTCTTCCAGCACGAGAATCAAACATTCCCAGCTTCCCTTAGTGAGGGTGGTAGGCTGTACACATGTCAGAAGTCTCAGCTGACCTCGGTCCTGGAGAGTCATGTTACACTAGAAGACAAAGAACCAAAGACTGATGTCCTCATTGTAGATGGATCAGCTTTGGTCCATGCCTTGCCACCAAAGAAAGGAAAGACCTTTGAGGGCTATGCACTTTGCGACTTCTTGCCTGTGATACAATCCTATAGCAGCAAGTACACATCATCACATCTTGTATTTGATGTATACAATACATCCAGCCTCAAAGCTGAGACCAGGCTCCAACGTGGTCAAGGAGGAAGGCGCAAGGTGACAGACAAGAACACAATTCCATCCAACTGGCGCAATTTCCTAAGACACGATGCCAACAAGACAGAGTTGTTCCAGTTCCTGGCAGACAAAGTTGCCCAGATGTCTGCCACAAATGTTGTCATTGCCACGAAAGGGTCTGCTGTCCTCAGCACTCATGAGGCTAGTCTTCAGGGACTGGAAAAGTGCTCTCATGAGGAAGCTGACACCCGCATCTTTCTCCATGCCAAATATGCCACAGAACATGGAGCCAAGACCATCACGGTTAAAGCAAATGACACAGATGTTCTTGTCGTTGCAGTCAGTGCTTTCTCCACTCTCCACAATCTAGGGCTAGAGAAGCTATGGGTGGCATTTGGCCAAGGCCAGAGCCTGCGCTGGATTGCTGTGCATGACCTGTGCAACTCTCTGGGCCAGGAGAAGGTGAATGGCATGCTTTTCTTCCATGCGTTCACAGGCTGTGATACAGTGTCAGCCTTCCGAGCAAGGGCAAGAAGACCGCCTGGCAGACATGGAACATCTTTCCAGAGGCCTCCACTGTGTTCTCCAAACTGAGTCACTACCCTCTCAGAGTGGAAGAGAGTGACCTGAAGGTCCTGGAGAGGTTTGTCATACTTATGTATGAAAGATCCAGCACTGCTGGCACTGTGGATGAGGCTAGACTTGATATGTTTGCCAGAAAACAAAGGGCATATGAGGCCATTCCACCAACCAGGGGAGCTCTCCTCCAACACACCAAGCGTGCTGCGTACCAGGCTGGTTGTGTGTGGGGCAGGCCACCCAGTGTCAGCCACAGCCAGAGAACCCTGCTGAGTGGGGATGGCAAAAGTCTGGTGAAGCATGGCAAGTCCTCTGGACAACCAACTCGCCCTTAGCCAAGAGTTGCCAACAGCTTACCAAATGTGGATGCAAAGCAGGCTGTCGGGAAAGGTGCATGTGCTACAAGCTGGGTCTTCCTGCACAGCTCTGTGCACTTGCAAATGTGAAGTCTAGATAAATATTGCCCTCTCTTCAGTAGATAATCTAGCTTGAGCATCCAACGTGTCATGCTATGCCTACCTTCTTATCCTCGAATTTTTCAAAGGTGTAGGTTGAGAGACCTATACATAGATTGGTTGCGTTTAGTCCGTATTTCTCTTCTTTTCTTTTTATGGTTACAGTCTTAGACACAATGTTGTATGTGACCATACCATTACTATTTCAGTTGAAAATAGCATATTAGTTAAACTGTCTGATCACATGAATATACCATTAAATAAAAACAGTTGGTCTCTATGTCTGCTAGCGCTGTGGATAGAAAAAAAAACTTTTATGGCAACCATTTTGTACGCCATCTTGGTTACAATTCATTTAGTAAGGGTTTTCAATAAAATGTGTGGTATGGAACATTTTTATAACCTAAAAGTCGAGGTTTAAAAAAAAAAAACTGGCATATTCCATCCAATAGATGCTCCCAAACCAGTGAATCTCAACATAGATGGCGGCCATTTTGAAAAATAGCCGCCATCTTGGATTTTCAGGTGGCCAGCGCCCTTTTCTAAGAGAGCGTAGTCTTAGGAATGTTTGTGCCAAATTTCATGCTTGTTTCACTATCTGAACGATTTTTACAGCAATCTGCTGCACTATATAGCAGTTTTCTCTTCATGGGGTTAGACATGCAATGACTTCCCTCAAATCTTCTCTTACAATGCTGATACTTTCTCAGCTTCTTAGCTCTTGATTTCTGCATTCCCTTTACAAATGGAAAGATAACATCACAGCACCTGTTCTATGGTATACATGTGCCTTTTCATCTTAACCCTGGATGTCCATAAGTATCCTAAATACGCCAATTAGTTTGGTCAATATTTCTGGATTCTTTGTAAATTCTGTTGAATTTGTTAACAGCTATTTCTTAACATCTACACTATTAGTTTACTTCTAATCCCATCCACCCAAGACTTCCTTAATGACTAGTACAAAGATTTAAAGTTTTCTATGTGCTGTTGTCTGTCCATATTATCTACAAACAGCCAGATTCTGACATTTTCTCTTAGCTGGACACCATCTTCCAAGCATTAAACTACATTTACTAGGAACACAGTAAAAGAGATGGAAGACACCAGACTAAGCAGGAATACAAAAGGTGCAAACAGAGAATTAGAAGCACCGTTTGTACAGTAGTAACCCTTTAGCCATTGCTACATTTCTTTCTCTTCTTCCTTCCCACCGTTATCCCTACGTTAAGGGGTCGGTTGTCTGATGCACCTTCTCCACTGCCTTCAATCAAAGGCATCATCCTCCACCAAACCTCTTCTCTCCATATCTTCCTTCACTTTATCTCGGCATCTAATTCTCGTCTCCCTCTCGATCTTCTAAAAGGTTCTTCCCAAGCCCTCTTCACTCCCTCCTCGTCATCCATCCATCACAAATGCCCATACCATCTCAATTGTGACTCTCTTATCACCTCTGTTATCTTTACTAAGCCTGCTCTTCTTATTTTATCATTTTCCAATCTCTCAAGCAGCGATATTCCCATAATCCATCTCAGCATTCTCATCTCTGTTCTCTCAAGCTTTACTGCCTCTCTTCTTCCTAGAGCCCATGTTTCTGATCCATACATTAACACTGGTCTTATCACTGTGCTATAGATCTTGACTTTTAGCTTGATTGGCCACTTCCCCCACGCCACTACATTTCTTTCTGCCCTCTATTATTTATATGTTCAATTTAGTCTTCTCCCACTTACTTCAACTCCACTAACTATTTTTGGCTCCAGTTGTCCCTTGTTTTTTAAGTAACCAAACTTCAGGTCACCTCTAAGATCAATAAAAAGTGACACAGCAGTCTGGTAACTTCATAGTAACAACAGATATATTCTGGTCACAATTTCCCGCCATAAAATGGTTTGACTTCCCAACCAACCATATACACTCTCCAACTCAGCTGGTGTCTGAATTACGCAGACGAAAATATTTAATAAACTAATTATACATAATTTCCAAAATAACAACTGACAACAACCGGAAATAGTTATTCCATCACATGTATACACACCTAAAAGTTGAAGACCAAGAATAACTTAAAAATAAAATGACAGGCCTGGAACAAGGTGGCATATACATGGTGTCCACAGGGATTTAGATATATTGTAGTGATCTCTAGAAAATGTTTCAAAGGAAGAGGTTTACAGGAGGGCAAATGATCTGAAGGCAAGATTCTATAGAACGCACTGGGATATGGGACAGATGCAGTAAACAGGTCCACAGCTTACCCACGCAAACAAAAACAGAATATGTATTATTGAAGATACAGTAAAACAAATTAAGACCACAGCACTTAAGAAACCCAACCGTGCGACAGTCCCTATGGAAAGAAACAATAATTCTATATACAATACCTAAAATCTTGCATGTTCATTCTCTGGACTATAAGTTTAACAAAAGATATGCTAAATCCATTTCTTTTGAGGAAATATCCAAATTTAATTTACTACAGTAACATGTTTACTCAGCCCATAAAATTCTTTACTACCTTAATACCTGAGAAGCAATGACACCCCAAGTTTGCACTGTCCTTTTGTATACCTCTAGTCCACCAGTTTCAAACACATGAGCACTATACATAAGACAAAAGAAAAATAGTCGCATAATACCTGTATTTCTTTGTCTGTAAGTTGTGCATGAACAATCTGTTTCTTGAGGCTTTCCACCTGTACATCTGCAATTCTTAATTTTTGGTTTGTCTCCTGCATCTTCCCCTGAAGCTCCATGAAGGCCTGGAAGGAAAATTCAAGGAAATTACTGATGAATTAAACAACAATTGTCTAGAGATTACTACAATTTCAACTGAGAGTTGTAAAGCGAACTAACGACAAAATATATCTGGCTTACTGATGGTAGTACCACAAATAAAATGATCACAGTAGCATACACATTTTCAACCCAGAAAACTCTGGTACCAGTGTTCATGAATCACACAATAATCAGAGAATTTGAAGAGATGATAGTGAACATGTAACAAAATTTTCTGAATGAATGAAGTCTTTGCCATACCTGCTCCAAGTCTGAAATGCCTTTAGCAACATCTTGTCCTCGGAAACCAGACAATGCACGTATGTTAAAGGCTGCTAAATTATGACCTCATGCTTTACAACTTCAGTAACAAAGCTTGGTACATTTGTTATATACATTATCTATTATTTGGCAATTTGCAGTCTGCATTTAGTCTGATGAGCTGTCTGTCTGTCAAGTAGAACACAACACCCTAGGTTAGGTTAGGATGCTTGCCTGTTCAGTTATTACTAAAATATTATTGGTTACAAATTTCACAGATTTTTATTTTCAACTGGCTTGTCAAACTGATCCCATATTAGGCTATTATTGTGTGGGAAGGAGTGAATCATTACCACCTTTACTCTTACATCACTTATTTTCTACAGAAATTGAGATATGCTGGATTTTCATTAAAATAAACAGAAACATCAATTATAAGCCAAAAGTCAGATCACATCAAAACAACAGGAATATATTTGTCGGAAAATATGAGAATTAAAAAAAAGGATTACATAAATAGCAATATCTTAGACTAGGCATAAATATAATTTGAAAAAATAGTCAGATACACACACAACAACACGGGGTTGCAATGTTGTGCAACACCAACTGTTAGTCAATCCTGGTGAGGCAGGATATAGCCTAGTGGCCTAAGTTAGGTTAGGTTAGGTTTTGGTGGAGTGTATTTTGTCCTCTATCATAAGAAAAATAAAAGGTAATGGCCTACCAACCACAGACCAAAGAATCTGAATCCAGAAAGGGGAAAAACAAAATTATAGTTTATGTTTTGCACCAAGGTCCAATACCTTGGCAACTAGGTTATACATTTTCCATGGGAATCACACAGGCTAGAAGAAAATCTATTCATCTTCAGATCAATAGGCCTAGCCTAACTGCAGAAATAGTCTAGGCCTAGTTGAAATTTATTTTCCCAAATCTAGGTAAAACTAAAACATTTGCTGTCATTATTTTTTGGCACAGGCAGGCCTATGTAGGATAAATTATGCTTGATTTACCCTCTGACCTAGGCTAACCCCAGGCAAGGCATAATAAAAAAAAAATACATACAGAAAGCTAACACAAAAGGGAAGCAATGGGATAAAACGATAAAAATTGGTTTCATGGCATTGGCATTTTAATCAACCGATCACTTCATCACCCAAATGGAATTTCACAAAACTGGATGGTGTCAAACCACTACAGCCTCACCTGGCACAGGCCTAACCTATTTTACTTTAAACCATCTTTGTATTTTGGATTTTAAAATACTTTCCTATTTTACTGTGAGCTTTGGGCGTTTCTGACATTCGTTTCATTAGGAAATGAGTACTTTGAAAGATGTTACACCCCACCCTTACATCCTACTATTTGGGGGGGGGGGGGCACCGTGGGGAAAAAGGGGTTTTTGGGTAGGAAAAAACCACAAAATGAGTGAATTACAAGGGCAATAATCCCATCTTTACTTCTCAATCTGATTATGTTATGTTCATGGAATGTTTTCAAACTAATATCATGTCCTAGGGTTAGGACCTGGTACCTTGAGTTAGGTTAGGTTGGGTGTGGTTGGTCAAGTCATTTGCTAACGAAACGACGTCACAATTCGTTCAAAGGACATATCAAAACATAAGAAAATTATATTTTTGTAAAGCTGAAGACTAATAAAGCCAGTAATCAAGTCTAAATGGAGATAATTATTAAAAAAAAAATTTTACCACTCCGTGAACTAAGCTGCCGTATTTCACGGCCTTATTACAATACAGCGGCCATACACTATTTGCAATCTATTTTGGCTCTATGCCATTAAAAACTGTGAATTACCTTCCTTTAAATAATATTAAGCAACATAAACTAATGACGATTTACTTCGACTAGCCAAATAAGCTGGGCATGAATCATCATAACAAGGCATGGGAGGCTAGCCAATAAGACCATCATCCAACAACAATTCCTCCTATTTCTTCCATTTTCCCTTGATAACAGACTAACTGCGATGCAAACTAACCTTTTTGAGTTCCTGGTCTGGTTCCCCCTTCGACATTTTGTGCCAATTTATTGCCGGCCGCGTTAAAACCGAATAAAATACACAGCAGGTCGCGCGACACGGATTCTGATGTTTTGGTTTGCAAGGGAGCAAGCAGGTAAGAAACGCCCTTATTTTGGTGGTTTAATATTGCTTCTCCCTTCCATTTCTGGTATTGTTTCCTCGCAATGATGGAACGAGAATATATAGTTATATTCAGAATCTTAGGATAACGATTGTAGCAACAAAGAAACTGCCAAAGATTATCGTTCTTCTTCAGGGCAGGTCAAGAAAATATAAAACTGCCAAAGATTATCATTCTTCTTCAGGGCAGGTCAAGAAAATATAACTATACTTCTAAGTGTAAAAGTAAAAGTCATAGGCTAATCCAAACATAATTATATATTCAGTATCATAAGATAATTACCCTAGAGACAAAGAAACTACCAAAAGTTATCATTCTTCTTTATGGCGGTTCCGGAAAATATAACCATATTCATAAACGTAAAAGTAAATTACGTTTTTATTGTCTCATGTACAAAGTGAAGTGTACCAAGAAGAAAATTCTCAATTCACGATCATGCTCATATATATATATATATATATATATATATATATATATATATATATATATATATATATATATATATATATATATATATATATATATATATATATATATATATATATATGTATGTATATATATATATATATATATATATATATATATATATATATATGTATGTATATATATATATATATATATATATATATATATATATATATATATATAGTCCTTTTATTTGACCCTTAATGAGTGTAGGAAAATTCAACAAAAACTAAAATCTTCAACACTTACTCTGAAGGCCCATCGGCTGAACGTCAGAGTTCTGCAGATATATATATATATATATATATATATATATATATATATATATATATATATATATATATATATATATATATATATATATATATATATATATATATATATATATATATATATATATATATATATATATCTGTGTGTGTGCGTGTTTGAGAGAGTATATGAGGATGTGAGCGATGATAGTTCCCATGGAACCTGTTTCTAATCGCATGAGTGCATTACATCACTTGAAAACATGTTAAACATTTAACTATAAAGAAAAACAGCAAAGTGCGAGGAATATTAATATTTTATCAAATTTCTGGTAACATAATACTGAAATGGAAGGAACAAGTATCTCGGCAGCACATAAAAAACTGAAGAAAATGCAGCGCAGTGTTTAATCTCTCAGTTGTATTGATTCTGCCAATGCTTGAAATTCTTTAAGGGATACTGACCATTCCTGAGGACTGAAAAGTTTCGAAGGTAGAGGATAAAATGAAGTTCACTGCAGATTTTAAATGCGTTTTATTTTTCTTTTTATACAGTCAAAGATGGCGTTATTTGTTGATATTCAGTTGTCTGCTAATTGTGATCTTTCCCCTTTGCCTGCCCTTATTTGACCAGTCCGTCATTACTTGCTTTGCCTGCCTAAGCTTTATTCATTTTGTTACACTCAGCCAATTTTCCCTACTTAGACAATCTTGGTTGCTGTTGATGGGTATGTTGACTTGTTGATTACTCTAGGCCTATGCCTATAGAGAATTACACGTCAGCATTCTCGATTGGGCTTGACTCTGGCTAGATTAATTGTTGACTTTGGTGTTGTTTGCAAATAAACTGCTGTAGTTACCTACAGGGATCATAAGACGGGATTACCATTACCATCATAATTACTGGAGCGCCCTCCACCACCTCATACAGGCCCCAAAATTCGATAAAAGAGGGGTTGGGTTGTCGAGGGTCAACACCTCCCACTTGCAGATAAATAAATAAGTTTTTTTTTTTTTTACCGTTTACAGAATGTGTGAATGTAATAATGACTGTTTTGTGTGTGTGTGTGTGTGTGTGTGTGTGTGTGTGTGTGTGTGTGTGTGTGTGTGTGTGTGGGTGTGTGCGTGTATGTGTGATTGAGCACCCTTGTTAGGGGAAGCAGATTTGAAAAATAAACAGGTGCATGAATAAACAGACAAATTAGTACGAGAGTAGGTACAAGACGAAGTGAATGGCGCAGTCTGTGTGGGAGGTTCAATGCCTTGCAGATAAGCCTTCTGTGGAGCACCTAATGGGTTTATGGACTAAATGCACCATTGCCTCAATGCACCAACACTAGTCTGAATGCACCGTGTATCATGGTCCAAATGCAACGAGTATCTGGTCCCAATGCACCACTGCTTAATTAAAGTGCATCTTTCCTTGTGGTCCTAATGCACTAACTTAATTCGTATAACACCTGCTCTTTGGGGAACTATATAGGTGTCTATATTCACTTTGCAGGAATATTTTCTTTGATATAGTGAATCATTCACAAAGTCTGAATACAATAAGAATATTACAAAACCAACAAATACATTGATATGAGAAGAAGATTAGGACTAACCAATTAAAATGCATTATTCCTTATGGTCCCAATGCACCAACTTAATTCACTTAACACCTGTTCTTTGGGTAACTATATAAGTAACTATATATATTCACTTTGCAGTATTATTTTCTTTGACAAAGTAAATAATTTTAAAAAGTCTGAGTAGAAATGGAATATTACAAAACCAACAAACGCATTATGCTATGAGGGAGAAGTTTAAAACTTTACTACCTCTTAATTTAAACTACAAGCCTAACTGTTTCTGAATCAAAACAGAATATTACAAACCCAACGACACACTTTAAGGCTTCTGCCAGAAAAATTCATATCCTATAGACTAAGCTGGGTTACATAAAATAAAA
>NC_089750.1:66287206-66324706 GCF_040412425.1 Macrobrachium rosenbergii
AAATAAAATTATGCTGATCTGTGTTAGATAACCCAAAGATATAAGAATTTCCATATTGAAACAAGATCTTGACAGCAGATAAAGAAGCTTTATCAGGGGAGAGCTTCTGTATTCAAAACTTTTTTTTTTTGTATATTATAATGACATTAAACAGCTGAGTTTTCATATGATCTATGCAGGTAATTAGAGAAATGGAAATGAGAAATACAGCAATGAGTTCTATCAAAAGTCTACAACATTATGGCAATCTGGATAAGACTGAAACATTAAATCTTAATTTTTTAATAGTGAAGAGACAGTTATTGACCAATCAGAATCAAGAGTTACTGACCAATCAGAATTTATCTTTATTTTTAATTGTAAAGAGTTGTGGGCATTACTGCCAAAATTAAATTTGGGCATTGTGATGAAAATGTTCGTAGAATTCTATTATTAATTAAGCCAAACCTGAGGTATAAGCATAGACCTGGGATGAGAGAGCTATAATGTCTTGCAATACAAAGACTATTGAGAACAGTAGCCAAAATAATACTGATAAAATGAGCAGTGTCGAAATGAAGGTAAGTTGATAATAAGGTTCAGGGAGAACTCCATCTCAGGAAGGCTTCTCAGGATGAGAATAACACTCTACACAAGGACAATTAACTTATTCAGAATTGAATGAGAAAGAGTATACCTTAGTTTTACCAGACCACTGAGCTGATTAACAGCTCTCCTAGGGAAACTCACTGGGGGAAGTAAATGCTTTATTACAGCCCAAATCTATCAGTTTAAGGCAAATATGAGTTATCGATTGAACTGAGTTGAACTGAATATAGAATTTAGGCCAAAGGCCAAGCACTGGGACCTATGAGGTCATGCAGCGCTGAAACGGAAATTGACAGGAAAAGGTTAAAAAGGCGTAACAGGAGTAAAACCTCGCAGCTGCACTATGAATCAATTGTTAGGAGAGAGTGGAAAGTAAGATGGAAGAAAAAGAATATGAAAGTAGATACAGTAAAAAGAACGAAAGGGGTTGCAGCTAGGGGTCGAAGGCACGCTGCAAAGAACCTTAAGTAATGTCTACAGTGCACCGCACGGGATGCACTAATGGCAATACCCCTCTACGGGAGATATGAGTTATCAGAACGAGCGAAAACCTTTCGAATGTGAGGCCTAGTGGTAAATAGCTTTCAGGAAACGGGTCGTTATCTCGCGAACAGTAAGACAATGAAACATATAATACCATATTTATGAGTATTTCTTTTTTCTTTTTAAAGAGACTGAGGCCTTTGGGAAGGGCAACCTAACTCCCTTACCGAGCCTAGCCGGAAAAAACAAGATGGTGGATCAACTGTTCTGTTGTCGTATCGACGTATTGTATATCATCAGAAAGTGAACCAGGTTTGTATAAGAACGAAGGACACTGGTTAAAGATAAAACGATTAAAAACAAAAAAGCTACACTATTTGATAAAAGGGAGATCATTAATATAAAAAGAAATAACAAATAAAGATGAATAGACTTAAAAAAAATCTACGGAAAGTTCAATCGTTATTTACAATAATTTATAAAAAAAAAAAATGAAGACAGAAAAACAGCGATTTAAACAAAAATAAAATCCTAACTGAAAATCCAACCGTTATTTACAGTGATCGTGCGCGCGCATGCGTTTCCAGTACCTTCATCAAGTGTGGGGGCGTATTCGCAAGAGCGCGCGTGCGGGCGCGTTGGTTAATGTTTATGCATTTTGATAAGTACACCTCATAAGTTAACGGATATCCTTTACTGGGGCTGTGTAATGGCGTAGTCTTGTCTCCTGCGCATTCAGATGTCTCTTTTAATTCAAAATTCTTTGCTCTTATTTCCTGATTTTCGGTGTACTGTAATTCATTGTGCATACGTGAGCATACACGAATAGTGTTCGCTTATTTTGCGTGTGTGCGTGCGTGTGTGTGTGTGTGTTTGTGTGTCCGTGGGTGTGTTTGTGGTTGTGTAGCCTATAATATCTTTAGGGCAAACCTGTCAGTAAATTGGCCGTTATATAAGAATGTATATTTATATTTATGGTTTACACTCACACACACACACACACACACACACACACACACACACACATATATATATATATATATATATATATATATATATATATATATATACAGTATACATATATATGATGACTGACGTTTAACTTTTAAAACTTAACTTAAATGAAATGATTTAATGCGCACACACGCACTCCACATACTGTACATACATATGAATATATATGTATATGTATATGTATATATATATATATATATATATATATATATATATATATATATATATATATATATATACATATATACTGTATATATACACATACATATATGTATATATACATATATATGTATTTATATATACATACATGTATGTGCATATATACAGCATATATATACATATGTATGTATGTACGTGCGTGTGTGTGTGCATTAAATCATTCCAGTTAACAGTCAAGTTTTAAAAGCTAAATGTCTGCCAATATGAGCGGTGTATTCGTAATCACATTGCTATTTATTGCCCTGCACGATATATCAGCAAGCTATTATCATCTAGGTGCAGGAAATCCTTCTTCTTCCTGCATAGAGATAGGAAATTTGAGGTTTAGGACTGACGTGTTGTTTGCATAATTTCACCTGTTATTTTTAGGGAAGTTATACGCTACGACGGGGATGGAGGGAGATTTTCTTTTTAAATTTCACAATATTCGTCCCCGCAGGGGGCTAGCGCGGTTAGCGCACCTCATTCGGTGCACTGTCGGCATTACTTAAGGTTCTTTGCAGCGTGCCTTCGGCCCCTAGCTGCAACCCTTTTCGTTCCTTTTACTGTACCTGCTTTCAGATTCTTCTTCTTCCATCTTACTTTCTACCCTCTCCTGACAATTGATTCATGGGGAAACTGCGAGGTTTTCCTCCTGTTACACCTTTTAAACCTTTGACTGTCAATTTCCGTTTCAGCGCTGAATGACCTCATAGGTCCCAGTGCTTGGCCTTTGGCCTAAATTCTATATTCAGTTCAATTCACAATATTCGCTTCTTCTTAGGAGTTTGATTAACAGCTTAGAGGATATTCCTTCGTAACTGGAAACACATAGGACTATGAAGCGGGAAAGAAAGTGCCGAAGAGCCATTAATATCACAACACTGTTTTCTCGTTATAGATCAAACTGTTCCTTGGGCTAGCACGGGCTCTTGCTTCCATAAGCAGCTCACCTACTCCCAAACGTATAGAAATCTGCTCTTTGGTCTAGCAAAAGTCGCTGAACGGATGTGGAATTATTCCTTATCTCAATATGCTCCGAGTGAAATTATTATTATTATTATTATTATTATTATTATTATTATTATTATTATTATTATTATTATTATTATTATTATTCAGAATATAAACCCTATTCATATGGAACAGGACCACAGGGGCCATTGTCTTGAAATTCAAGCTCCCAAAGAATATATGATAGAATATGGTTAAGGCATTGTCCGTTTACCTAATGTTTTAATTAATGTTAAGATTTCAAAACTTAAATATAGTTACTATAACGAAAGCTGATTTCATTTCCCAGTTAGAGCTAACGTTCGTCAAACATATGAGTGTGGAGTTCTCAGAACTGCTTCAGTCATCCTATAATGTTATCTATTTCTGCTTATTACTCACGTACGTTATTCCATTCATCTCTCGTATATTTTACACTGGAATTTGACAAATGAAGTTCAAATTCTCTATGATTAAGGAGATTTAATTTGTCAACTTCTCGTCTTCCTATTTTATACAAAAAACTTGCTTGAATGAGTTTGGTTTAGCAGATATTTTTTTACCAGATACTTACGGAATTCATACCACATGAGACTAAACCTCAAAGCTAGACTTCAGTTCTCGAAGTAAGACAAACAGAATTGCTATGCATTTTCACTCTGTCGTCTTCTACGCAATTAACGAATCTATTTGAGGATAATGAAATTCAACCTTAGTCATCTATCAGCATTACTGGTTTCCCAACGACTTCAACCCTGTTTGGGAAACTCGTCATGATTCTATTTTCTAAATCTGCTTGTCGGTTAGACCGTGTCTTATTGAGCATCAGGTATCCTTCGCTTCACCTCATTTACTAAGCTTTACATTATCTCTCTCTCTTTCTAAATGCGACGTTGTTTCGTTAATCGGGGAATGGGGGTTCTTGTTTTAGTTACTCTTCCCGACAGGGATGAATTAAAAGTAATTTGTCTATTTTCAATTCTGCTCTCATCTCTATAGATTTCTTTCTTAAGATTCTCTTACATAGATTCTCTTATATAGATTCTCTTGTATAGATTCTCTTTATACTCTGCAGCAAGAAGGCTTCGCTGTTCCTACTTTTCGGAAAGATGTTTCAACCAGTCCCTCTAGGCCTATGCATCACCCGACAGACAATAACATTTCACATTTACTCTGTAGAGACGAGCAATCTTGGGATTAGTCTCTCTCTCTCTCTCTCTCTCTCTCTCTCTCTCTCTCTCTCTCTCTCTCTCAAATAATGAACTTTGCCCTTTACCCCTGTATCCCTTTTCGAGATCAGTCCAAGTCTTTTTTAGTTACTTTCTGCCTCCGCATAAAAAAAAATTTAAATAAATGAGTTTCTTCCGAATGATGTCGGTTGTAAAGTGCAGTTTCCAAGTACTATTTAACAGTGAAGTTTCACCTTTTTTTATTTTTCCAAGATAACGACGAATCATACCAAAAATGTTTGTCTTATCATTCAAATAATCTACGATATACAGTATATATATATATATATATATATATATATATATATATATATATATATATCTTTTGCTGTGTTGTCCTAGCTGAATATAGCGTTCTTCTTTTCCGGTCGGCTTCAGTTATCAGAGATAAGTGGTAAGCCACCAGTGGCTCTGTGAAAAAAATGTATTGTGTAATGTCAGCATGACGCACATGCTTTGGTCCTCTGTATGTAGATACACATATTCCCCCTATTAGCTGTTTACTTTGAAGGAAGGTGGTTCTTATGAAAAACAAAACGCGCACACTTAAGCTTTAAAATCTGTGATGTTTCTCCAGTGGCGAGAAATTTCAAAGCATGAAGCTCTTCGTGGATTAACGCTTTGGCTTATCAGCAGTACATCAGTACTCGCTTCCGGTCCTATGCACAGTACGGCACTCACCTTTGTTATCTTGCACACATTCTCTTTCTTACTGGATATTATCATATCCCAAACTGGCAAAGGGAACATAAGAAAGTCCCTCTGATCCGATAAATGTAAACAGAACCCATCTGACAAAATAGCCATTAACAAGACTAGCTAACGAGTCAGATCCAGTGAAACTAAACAGAACCCATTTGATACAATGACTGCAAGAAACCAGTCTAACGCAGTTAAACTAAAAGAACCCATATGATACAATGACCACAAGAAACCCAGTCTTACCCAGTGAAAATAAACAGCCCAGCTGATACAATGACTGCAAGAAAGCAGTCTAACCCAGTGAAACCAAGCAGAACCCACCTCATACAATGAATGTGAGAAAGCCATTCTAACTCAATGAAACTAAGCAGAACCCATATGACCCAGTGAAACTGAACTAACCCGATCTGCCAATGCCCGTCAGCTGAAGCCGTACCTGCCCCAGGGGAAACTAATTAGAATAAGCCTGACCTAATGACCTTAAGAAACCCAGTCAGACCCAGTGAAGCTAGGCCGACCTTACGTGACCCAGTGAAGCTAGGCCATGCCTACGTGACCCGTTGACTGCAACCTCAAATCATTTGACTCAGTAAACCCAAGCATAATGCGTTTGATCTCGGGATGGTAAGCAAAGGCCATTAGTCACGCGAAAGTTGAACGGAAACTGACTGATTCAAACGGAATTCATTTGTTTGGCTCAAACAGAGCCACCACGTAATCCATGGAGATATCTGTTGTCACTCAAATGACCTCATTAGCGATCCAAACAGCTCACACTTATGACCGACCAGAGCGCATCTATTATGCAAGTATAATCTGTTGTGACTAACGTGTGCCGGTTTATACCTAGAAGGCAACAGACTATATCTGATAAAAAAAAAAATGACTTGAGGCAGATCTACTTGAGACCAGAACGAAACCTCAGTTTTACTTTTAAAAATCTTGAAACGCTTGAGGTACACATCTGTGCATAGGATACTTCGTTTTCTAGGCTAAATCAATTAGGTCTATGGAGGAAAAACAATTCACATAGAACCTCCCCTGAAATGATTTACTGTAAAATGGGTTTGATACTGAAGGTATTAAAAATGCCTCGTGATACGTAAAATTTTTGATGAATAAAGTAATCTATGAACATATTAGAGAACTCAAACGCACAATGCGGCATTGCAAATCAATACCGAGACACAAACAAGCGTTTTACGTTGAACGTTATTACGGTACACACCTCTCGTTAGCGGCTGCAGATCAATAGCAAAAGCCCCTCAGGAGATATAAACTTGAATCACCTTCGATTCGCTGGGAATTTTTGTGACGATTCGGCGGCTTTCGGCACATTGATGAAGAATATCGAGTGTTTCTTTTGTTTTTTGTAATTCATAAAATGGTAATACGTGAAGTGAGATCTTAAAGGTGCTGAGTAAAAAGTCACCTTCATATAATTACTGACCCCCAGACGCTCGTTGCTCGACCTTCCCTCTCATGGACAGTCCTGAGACTAGCAGTTCTCTCTCTCTCTCTCTCTCTCTCTCTCTCTCTCTCTCTCTCTCTCTCTCTCTCTCTCTCTAGGCATATTATGCAACGAAATGGGTTAATATTGCATCTAAAATAACATCGAAAGGACAAAGACACAAGCATTTCAATCCCTGTCCGGAGGTTCAGTCGAGAACCTAAATAATCCATCAGGTCATTCAGACTATTTGCAATGGCGAAGTGGACCCTTTGCAAACCCAGCCCCTGTCTGTTTTAACGCTTAAGCTACCCGCTAAATGGGGCAAACATACTTGGGTCTCGACTTGGGTCTAGTGTTGCGACGTCCTCTTGGCTTGTGTTTATTGTTGAGCGGGATGTTGTGACCACGCCCACTCTCTTTCTCTCTCTCTCTTTCTCGCTTTCTTGCTCTTTACTCTTAATGAATGAGTAAAGGCAGTTTTCAAGACATTTCCCTTTCTTTTTCCGTTTCATTCCCAAAATTGAGTCTGGTTAATTATGTCACCAGAAAATGTAGGTTTTGTTTATAGGAGAGAATTTTGTCAGTCGGTTTACTGGAGGTAAACAAAGACTTGAATCAGCAAAGCAATTTTCATATCAAATCATTTAGCGTCTCTCACTCCTTCGGTTTCCGTCCTAAACGAAGACAATATGTAAACTACACCATTAACTGCGTAATGTCTCAGTTATCTTTAATAGCCTAATGGGCACGCTGCCGTTTTATTGGATAGAGGAGAAGTCCTCTCCCAGATGAAATGGTTTCCCTAGAGATCAAGGATATCGCTTAACAATAAACAGCGTAGCACACGCATTTAAGAAAGAAAGGAAGAAACAAGCTGAGATTTATATTTAGAAATAAAATGATGATAAAAGAGGGCGGGCTGGGAAGAGGGGTGGTAGTTCCTTCCTTGGCCAACAGATGGCGGGCAGTGTCCAATCAATCCAAAACATGACGGACTAGGAATAGCGGTTGCTCTCATATTTCGTGTCTTTATTCTGTATTCTTGGAAAACCACCAGAATGGGAACGTAAATCACAGGTGTTTTTGAGATATTAGAGGACAACGAAACCACCAACGAAGGACAGGATGTCCGGGAAAAGCGAGAAAGAAGGTAAGTGTCGAGGGACTCGGTCTGGTAGTGTATGTTTCCCTTGTTTGTACCTCACTGTCTAGAGAACCCAGCTGATAACAACGGCGGATGTTTAACATAATTACGGCGGTAATATCTTGCAGCTGATAACACTATTGCAGGGATAATAAACATGGTTGATCACTCGAGAATCCTGATATGAGGTTACTTTGGATAGTCGGTGTACAGGCGAGGAAGAGTAATTTAAAGAAAGGAAGTAGTGTCGACTTGAGTCAAATCTTAGCAGCTAAATCGTAAGGGATGGACCTTTGCCAATCGCTTAATAAGAGACCAGCCCCCGTATCAGAGGACTATGTTGTTCAAATTAAAATATATTGTTTTTATGAGCTGATAAATTTCGAAACACTGACGGGTGGGTAGACGTAATTGTACAAGTGGGAGATTTTTTCATACAGGTAAATTTAAACCAGACACGGATTTACATCTTTACATTCATGAGTAAACATACATAACCCATTCATAAACACCCGGAAATAGACGTTGAACTTCTTTCGTGACAGTTCAGGAATAAACGCAGAATGACTGCCCAAGATTAGCTAGCATTACGCATAACGTTTTTACTCGGCCTGTAAACGTTCTTACGTTCGTTTTACGTATGTTTGCTGCGCTGTGATAGATCAGCGTTTTGGCTTATAAGCAGAGAGTTCTTGTGTTCTCATGTTCATAAACCTATATATATTTGTCCGGTATGGGTAGCACACGCACGCACACTACATATATATATTATATATATATGTATATATATAATATATATATTACATATATGTATATATATATATATATATATATATATATATATATATATATAATATATATATATATATATATATATATATATATATATATATATATATATATATTTAATTTATTTATTTGTAAGCATTTTGTGCAATTGTATGTGAATTTAATATTTGTGAATTTTGTATATCACATACTCCATTAGTTTTGAATCCAATATAGTTTTGATCATATAGGCCTATCTATTCTCATCCTGCCTGACAATTGAGTTCAATTATTTATATATATATTGTGTGTGTGTGTGTGTGTGTGTATGTGCGTGCATGTGCATGTGAATTTTGCATACTTAGTATCCATAATTTAAATTCAAGAAATTAATGATTTCTCTCTTAATATTGAAAAATACATTATATATTTATACTTTAAATGCTTGATATATATAATTGTATGCATTCTTTTCTCAGCCTATTTGTGAAACTTACACATAGACTGCATCAGCCTTTTCACTCTTATTGAATAGCCTGGCAGATTTGTTGCTAATTTTTATCAGCATTTATTTAAGATAGTTATATAAATCATTATGAAATTCAGTTTTTTGTTAAACAAGAGACTGTAAAATGCTAAGAGCAGTGTTAGGCTATATGAATTTCATATTTTCAAGTGGTAGCTTAAACTGCCTACTTTGCAGGGCAGAAACCATTTTCTTAACAGGATATTAGTCAGTGGTTACAACTGTAATCAAATAAGGAAATAAAATGAAAGAAACTGAATGGAAAAATTACTAAAATTTAAGACGGTGAGTTATGGCAGTGGGTAGGCTACTGTAGGCTGCCTGAAGGTTTTGGCATAAAATTCGAATGTCCTTGACAGTATGACCTGGCAGTACAAGATTTATGCTATTCATATTTCTTACTACTTTTAAATGAATTTTTTTTAATGTGCTTAATACAGAATGTAATGATACAGAAAATTAAGTTCAGTTATTTTTATGGGATAATAAGTTAGGGGAACAGTCATTTGAATATCTACATTTGATTTCTGGTAGGAAACAAAAAAACCCTACCCCATGAGAGTTAAGGTTTGTAGTTGTAATAATAATGATAATAAAGTACTGTAGTTATAGATGATTGTATTTTATATGCATAGTAGAACCTTTTACCTCTAATCTTTTTATGTTTTATACTGAGAGTTAATGAAAACAATATGCTTTGGTTAAGGGCAAGGTGTATACTATGTAAAATGCATTCATCTCATAACTGCAGTAGTTTGTTTCCATTATTGTAAATCTCTACTCTCATGGGGTTGGCTGGGAGAAAGTTTTTTTCATTATGTGGCAAAAATAAGATAAAAAAGTGAATTCAAGTTCATTTTTCAATAACCTGGTTGTTGTTCGTCTGATTAAGGAGTTCTGTAAAACCTTTAATATTTCCCATGAATGATATTACAACAAGACAAGTACTGCACAGGTGTGCTACTCTATATAGTGATATATTTTATAATAAGCTGTTACTTTTCTATGTTATGTTTTTTTGTGTAGAGCAGATTACGTGTATGTATAAGTACATAGGCTATATATATATATATATATATATATATATATATATATATATATATATATATACACACACACACACACATACTTATAATCTGCTCTACACAAAAAATAACATAACATAGAAAAGTAACAGCTAATTATAGAATATATCAATAAACTGTATACTGTAGCACACCTGTGCAGTATTTATCTTTGTTATAATATCTTTCATGGGAAATATTACAAATCTTACAGAACTCCTAAATCAAACATAAAACTAGAATATTGAAAAATGAGCATGAATTCACTTTCTGGTATTATTTCTGCCACATAATAAAAAAAACCTCTCCTGGCCATCCCCATGAGAGTAGAGGTTTACAATAATAAAGATAAACTGCTGTAGTTATGAGATGAATGCATTTTATACAGTATACACATCGCGCCCTTAACCAAAAGATATTGTCTTCATTAACTCTCAGTATAAAACAAAAAAAGATTAAAGGTTAAAGGTACTACTACGTATGTAAAATACAATCATGTATAACTAAAGTACTGCACAATCACTATTATTACAACTACAATTCTTAACTCTCATGGGACAGGGTTTTTTATTTCCTACCAGAAATCAAATTTAGATTTTCAGATGACTGTTCCCCTAACTTATTATCCCATAAAAATCACTGATCTTAATTTTCTGTTTCATTACATTCTGTATTAAGCACATTAAAAAAATTCATTTAAAAGTAGTAAGAAATATGAATAACATAAATCTTGCACTGTCAGGCCATACTGCCCAAAACATTCGAATTTTATGCCCAAACCTTCAGGTACATTAGCCTACCCACAGCCATAACTGTCTTAAATTTTAGTAATTTTTCCAATTCAGTTTCTTTTATTTAATTTTCTTAAGAAAATGCTTTGCGCCCCTGCAAAGGAGGCAGAAGCTACCACTTGAAAATATATACAGTGTCCATAAAGTCATGGTGCAATTTAAAATACTTGTTGCTTCGTAATTATACATGATAGAATTAACCTGCAAAAAAGGCAAAGAACTTGCTGTGGCTTGTTTTTGTGTTCTGAAGTTTTATGTATTTTTTTTTTTCATCAAACGTTTTTTTCTGATCAGAATAATTTCCAAGTTTGTCTAGCAGGGACAATACGGAAGTTCTTGATTATATATATATATATATATATATATATATATATATATATATATATATATATATATATATATCTATTTTTATATACATACATATATTTTTTTTCTGCGTAGCTTGCCCTATGATACATAGGCCTAAAATACTGGGTTGCTTGTGTAGCCTAAGGCATGGTATCCATTAATAATCTTTACCAGGAAGATAAAATAATATCACAGGGTAGTAGGAATATGGGAAGGCATAGTTCTAAAAAGAAGAATAGGAATTAATAATGCGACCATAGCGGTTGATTCTAGAAATCACCACGAAGAAACTTGCTATATGACAAAACAGGTTATATTTAACAGTAAATTGCTGATACACTGAATACGCCTTAAAGGGCAAAATCCTTATAACTAAGCACAGCAACGGTTTATATCAGTTGCATCTTTTGTCGAAGGCTTCATTTATTTTAAATAACTACCGTGAGGTGGTCCCAGAAAACATGTTATTTAGCATTATGGATCAATCCTTATTTATTTATCCGGAATAAGTGTTTGATGAAATTTATGTAATTTGATCGGATAAGATTTAGGACTATAGCCTATTCCCTGGTAGTTAACTGTATGTGTGTATGTGATATGTGAATGGCACATATCATTTAGATACTTGATGCTGCCCCGGTTAAGTATTTAATACCTGATGAATACTGTACTGTTCTTTTGTTTCATACATTTCATTTTTAATGTATCCCACTTGTGTAATGTTCATCTGAAATGGAAAAACAGAATAAGATATTTTAGAAATAAATATTTTGGGAAAATTGGATCTTGTATTTATTAGTTAATGCAAACAGTGAACCAGTTTGATTTTTAGGCCTATGGCTTTAGAGTCCTAGGGAACCGGGATTTTGGGTTTAATAGTGGTTTCTCTGCCTAAGATCTGAAGAGAGGAAATAGATCGTTACAGCATAAATACTACGGGCTGATCAAAGAGCGAGAGCCCGTGCCAACACATGGCAGGCCTAGGCCTAATCTAACACCATCACAAGCAGAGACCCTGATCCCTGTTCATAGTGAAGCTTTTAAGGTATACGTGTTTTTTTTTTATTTGTTATGGCTTTTACTTGTGCGTCAATGCAAGGCTTAGCTGCGTACATTAGTCATATACTTTAAAAGTACAGTAATGCTCATGTAATTTCAGTTTCTAAGACTGATAAATTGCAGCCCGAAGATTGCAACTTTCCCGCGTTGGAGTATAAATTTGCGTGTGAGTATTGCATTAGCAGCAGTTACGTACCCAACGTTCAGTACTTAAAAATCGTTTTATGATTTTTTCGTTTTACATAATTTTCAAATCATCGTACTGCAGACCATTCGGTACACCTGTACATTTAGTAATTTTTGGTACGTACAAATGATGCGTGGGTTGAACATTTGTAAAGTGTCGCTTCCTCTCGAAAGCTTTTAGTTCACAATTTTCCAGAAAGACTTTGATGGACAGTAGAGGTTTTTTTCCATTGCACTTTATTTCGTTTTAGTGTATTCTGAAATTCTACATGCTGGAACCAGTGATGGACTATTTTTCTTTTTGATAATTACAGGAAGAGAAGTTTGTTGTCTCTCTCTCTCTCTCTCTCTCTCTCTCTCTCTCTCTCTCTCTCTCTCTCTCTCTCAGTTTTACAATTTTCTAAGATGTAGAGGGCGGGGGGAGAAGTAGCAAACAATAATAAAAAATATTTTTTTTTATAATTTTTCTACAGCATTCCATGCTCTCGACCAGATAATCTTCCTATAGTATTTTGTTAGTGACTGTTTAGAGGTTGCATTTGAACAGTAATATTTGAAAATTCTTAACGCTGTGTTTGTGAGATTAGGCTCATGTCATCCTCGACATTCAACCTGTTTTTGGTCACCGCATGGATGTGGATGATGGTTGAAAATCCGATGGCTGTTCACATGTAATCCACCGCTTCAGCCGTCAGACAAGTGCATGAAAAAAGTAGGAAGCAGTCGGTTGACTGCATTTTGGGGCGGGTGGCGTATGTTGAATTCCTGTGGGTGGTGAGGGCTTTGATGGCGAGGCCCCAAGCTTGTTAATTGCTAGGCCGATATCGGCCATGTTTACTTGGTGTTCTGAATCGGAGGCCAGTGCTAGGTGAGGATGCTTCAAGGTAGGTTAGGTGAGGTTGATATAGACTATGGTAGGTAATATCGGCTGCGTGAGACACACCAAAATGAAGAAGTCTCCTAGGCAGTATGCAAATGAATTTCGAATATGTTGTTAAATCTCTGCCTATACAAGATAAAGAGAATAACTTTTTCTCGGGATCTTGCGGCGTTCAGTGAGGGATACGGTTGATGGATCCATCCAAATGCGAATATCCGAATTTCATAACATATAGCTACAGTTCGTGTTGACATGAGTTGGCGTTTTCATATTTGCAAATAATTCTTGGCTTAGCAACAGCAGCAGCTGCGGCCTCCATCACAGACTTCCACGCGAACGATGCTTTTATATTTAGTGTTTAAAATTATTGTTCATGTAAATACGGAGCGGTGGTATTTTTACTTTAGTCTAATTACAAGTGTCTACAGTGCTCATGTAATATTTACGTAAAAATACAGAGCAATCGTAATTTGACTTATAATTACAAGTGTCTACAATGCTTATGCGATTTTCTCGCCTTTTCAAAGCTACAAAATTATAATGAAAATCTCATAGATGTTATTACAAGTCTTCTCCCAGGGTATCTTGTAACACTCGGAGAATTCCTGTATTTATGGGTCCTGTGGAAAGCAGGTTGCTTTTTTTCGCCCTAAATATTAGCAGTCACAATTTTAATTGTGACGATGAATATCATAACGCTACAAATAAAGTTTTTTTATATCAGTGCAAGTGAGTTCATTAGCAAATAATAGCCGTTGGCTATGGTTACCGTCACGCCTGCTGATGTTAAATTAATCGTGTATTTTAAAGGGCTCGGTTTTGTCCTTCGTAACCTTCACTGATAAATTTTGTCCTTCATAACCTTCGCTATTAAGATTTGGCCTTCGTAACCTTCACTATTAAGATTTGGCCTTCATACATAGCTTTCACTAATAAGATTTGTCTTTTAGTATTTCACTGATAAGTTTGATCCTTCATAACCTTCACTAAAAATTTGTATCCCTCATAACCTTCACTAACAAGTGTTGTCCTTCGTAACCGTCACTTATAAGTTTTGTTCTTTTAACCTACACTGATAAACTTTGTCTCTCATAACTTTCACTAATAGCTCATGTCCTTCTTAACCACTAATAGTTTTTATCCTTCATAACCACTAATAGTTTTTATCCTTCATAACCTTCACTAACAACAGTTGCCCTTCGTAACCTTCACTTAAAAGTTTTGTTCTTTTAACCTTCAGTAATAAGCTTTGTCCTTCATAACCTTCACCAACAACTTTTGTCCTTCATAGCCTTCACCAACAACTTTTGTCCTTCATAACCTTTAAGGAGGAGTCTTTGTGCATGACCTTAATCCGCATTAAGAATAAGGGTACGATTTTGCACATCAACAAACAACGAATATTAGGTAATTCTTTTTTTTAATATCCCCTTAATGAGCAGGACCCGGTCAGGTGTGCCAGACCGGATGGCCAGGTAATTAATCCTCAAAAGAAATTTTGTGTCTGATATCCCGCAACAAAGGTGGTTAGTGTTTTTTTTTTTTTTTTTTACTCCCTTTTACATTCTGGTTACGTCGATTGTGTTATTAATTTTCACCACGCAGTTTTATTTGTTTTTTTTTTATATTGCTTCATGTATTTTTTTTTTCATCCAGACTTGAATTAGAATCACATAGGCTTTTGATCTGTCGGTAACACCTGGGTCCACCAGGTGGCTCTATTTTTAGGTGGTTCAAGTGTGCGAGCGTTTGTTTGTGTGTGTGTGTTGTGTGTGATTGCATGTAAGTAGTTTTTTTTTTTTGTGGAACCATTGACTTCGAGTTTACCGGGTATAACTTTTATGTATATTTTCTGTTAAATACTGTAAATGGGTATTGACCGATTGTTTGTGTGTGTGTGTGTGTGTGTGATTGCATGTAAGTATTTTTTTTTTGTGGAACCATTGACTTCGAGTATTACCGGGTATAACTTTTATATATATTTTTTGTTAATTACTGTAAATGGGTATTGACCGTGATTTAGTAAGAAGGAATCAAAAAAAAACTTCAGTGCATGATTGCTTTGTATTTGATTCTCTCTCTCTCTCTCTCTCTCTCTCTCTCTCTCTCTCTCTCTCTCTCTCTCTCTCTCTCTCTCTCTCTCTCTCACACACACACACACACACACATATATATATATATATATATATATATATATATATATATATATATATATATATATATATATATATATATATATATTATGTATGTATGTATGTATGTATGTATCAGAAATAAGCAGTGTAATCTTAACGCTTCAGGATGCACGCGCTTCTATCCATTCTCGTAAGTTTAAGATACTCTGCCATTTCCAATAAATTTAATTTCCGTTTGCTTTTGTTTCCGTAAACATAAGAGCAATAAAAGGCGGATTGAGTCAGAATCGCTGCGAGCGAATGCTAGAACAAGCGTCGAGTTATATCAGGGAAATATTGTCTAGATCCTTGATGAATATCTTGTACCTACGTCAGATGTCTTTTCTTGACGTGTGACCGAAGATAACAGCAAAAAAAAAAAAAAATAAAAAAAATAAAAAAAAAAGAGTTTTATTTTACTAGCTTTCTTTCACGTGGCTCGTCCTTGACAATTGCTGTCTGGCCAGCCGGGTAAGAGTAGAATTTCAAATGTGTGTGTTTTGAATAAACTAATTCTTATTAGATATTTGTCTGGAAGTTTAGTTTTGAAAAAGACTATACGTTTAACTCGCGGTTGAATTGCCACTTACTGCGTTGCGTTGTGTTCACCGCATGAGCATTTAATCTAGGCTATTATTTTCGTCTGGGCTGAAAGACCGAGGCATTAGGGTACAGGTTTAACCTTGTAAATTCACCGGAAAATTCCTGAATTTATATTCCTAAGTATTTCACTCAGGGGAAAATCTCTCTCTCTCTCTCTCTCTCTCTCTCTCTCTCTCTCTCTCTCTCTCTCTCTCTCTCTTATATATATATATATATATATATATATATATATATATATATATATATATATATATATATATATATATATATATATATATATATATACTGTATATATATATATATATATATATATATATATATATATATATATATACTGTATATATATATATATATGTATATATATACATATATACATACACATATATACATGGCATGTATGTAATGTATTACAATACAGCGAATTTGTGTAAAATCCTGAAAGGGCGTTGAACATCACGTTAAACTTTGCTATTCCCATGACTGTAATCTTGACACGAATGCAGATTTACTCTTTTTCAATCTTTTTATGGCCGAGAATTTTACGACTAAAGCATAGGAATGTGTTCATGGTCCGATTGCGGACGCGAACCCAG
The DNA here is from genome assembly GCF_040412425.1 of Macrobrachium rosenbergii. Classification (NCBI taxonomy): domain Eukaryota; kingdom Metazoa; phylum Arthropoda; class Malacostraca; order Decapoda; family Palaemonidae; genus Macrobrachium; species Macrobrachium rosenbergii. Next base: position 66,304,003 of record NC_089750.1, read on the forward strand.
TTTTATTAGCTTTTTAGTTTTCTGTAAAAGAAAACCATTGAGATGGCTTTGTCTGTCCGTCCGCACTTTATTCTGTCTGCACTTTTTTTCTGTCCGCCCTCAGATCTTAAAAACTACTGAGGCTAGAGGACTACAAATTGGTATGTTGATCATTCACCCTACAGTCATCAAACATACTAAGTTGCAGCCCTCTAGCCTCAGTAGTTTTTATTTGATTTAAAGTTAAAGTTAGCCATAATCGTGCTTCTGGCAACGATATATCATCGGTCAATACCGGGCCGTGGTTAAAGTTTCATGGGCCGCGGCTCATACACTATTATACCGAGACCACCGCATTTTTTACTTGTTTTTTATTTTTTATTTTTTCATCCAAAGCGGCGACCCCGTATAGAAACGGGCACTAAGATGAAAAGATTTTTATTTTTTGTTTTTGTTTTGTTTTTTTGATTTTTGTATGAATCAACTTTGAGAGAGAATCTGGCGTTAAGTGGATAGTGAGTGAATCAGGAATGAGAGATGTTATTCTTTTAAAATGATACACAAATTGATCTACTTTTTATTTATACGTTTATGTAGTGTAGAGTACCACTAGGCCAAGGTCCAGTTTATCATTATTATTATTATTATTATTATTATTATTATTATTATTATTATTATTATTATTATTATTATTATATTCAAAAGATGAAACCTGTTCACCTGTTCATATGGAACAAGCCCGCAGGGGCCAATTGACATGAAATTCAAGCTTCCAAAGAGTATGGTATTCATTAGGAAGAAGTAAGAGGAGGTAAAGGGAAATACAGAAGAAGAGGTCCCACTTCTTAAAAAAGAAAAAATAATAAGTTAATAAATAAACAAATAGATAAAAATTTATTAAAATGCAAGGAGAACAGTATTAGGAGAATAGTATTTAGAAGTGAAAACTGTCCTGCGGAAGAGACCTTCCTTATCTGGGAGATGAATTTCGTTGTTTCGCAAAAGAGTGAAAGCTAAGAAAACTTATGCTGGAAATGGAAGGTCCTTAAAAGTGAAGTTTTGTTACCAAGATTATAAATACGTCTTCGTATCTGCTAGACACCTTGTTTAAGTAGCTGGTATTTGTCAAAATGCTCAGGATACGTGAGGCTGGTTCTCTCTCTCTCTCTCTCTCTCTCTCTCTCTCTCTCTCTCTCTCTCCCTTTTCCTCCCCCATGTTAAATAGAACTCACTTTTCTTCCTCCCCGTGTTAAATAGAATTCACTTTTCTTCCTCTCCCGTGCTAAATAGAAGTCACTTTTTTCCCTCCCCCGTGTTAAATAGAATTCACTTTTCTTCCTCCCCCGTGTTAAATAGAATTCACTTTTCTTCCTCCCCCGTGTTAAATAAAATTAACTTTTCTCCCTCCCCCGTGTTAAATAGAAGTCACTTTCCTTCCTCCCCCGTGTTAAATAGAATTCACTTTTCTTCCTCCCCCGTGTTAAATAGAATTCACTTTTCTTCCTCCCCCGTGTTAAATAGAAGTCACTTTTCTTCCTCCCCGTGTTAAATAGAATTCACTTTTCTTCCTCCCCCGTGTTAAATAGAATTCACTTTTCTTCCTCCCCCGTGTTAAATAGAATTCACTTTTCTCCCTCCCCCGTGTTAAATAGAAGTCACTTTTCTTCCTCCCCCGTGTTAAATAGAATTCACTTTTCTTTCTCCCCCCGTGTTAAATAGAATTCACTTTTCTTCCTCCCCCGTGTTAAATAGAATTCACTTTTCTTCCTCCCCCGTGTTAAATAGAATTAACTTTTCTTCCTCCCTGTGTTAAATAGAATTAACTTTTCTTCCTCCCCCGTGTTACATAGAATTAACTTTTCTTCCTCCCCTGTATTAAATAGAATTCACTTTTCTTCCTCCTCTGTGTTAAATAGAATTAATTTTTTTCCTCTTCCTCCATGTGTTAAATAGAATTCACTTCTCTTCCTCCCTTGTGTTACATAGAATTCACTTTTCTTCCTCTCCTGTGTTAAATAGGATTCGCTTTTCTTCCTCCCCTGTGTTAAATAGAATTCACTTTTCTTTCTCCCCCGTGTTAAATAGAATTAACTTTTCTTCCTCCCCTGTGTTACATGGAATTCACTTTTCTTCCTCCCCTGTGTTAAATAGAATTAACTTTTCTTCCTCCCCTGTGTTAAATAGAATTCACTTTTCTTTCTCCCCCGTGTTAAATAGAATTCACCTTTCTTCCTCCCCTGTGTTAAATAGAATTCACTTTTCTTTCTCCCCCGTGTTAAATAGAATTCGCTTTTCTTCCTCCCCTGTGTTACATGGAATTCACTTTTCTTCCTCCCCTGTGTTACATGGAATTCACTTTTCTTCCTCCCCTGTGTTAAATAGAATTATCTTTTCTTCCTCCCTTGTGTTAAATGTAATTCACTCTTATCTTCCTTGTGTTACATAGAATTCACTTTTCTTCCTCTCCTGCATTAAATAGGATTTGCTTTTCTTCCTCCCCTGTGTTAAATAGAATTCACTTTTCTTCCTCCCCTGTGTTAAATAGAATTCACTCCTGTCTTTCTCCTCAGTTTTAAATAGAATTCACTCTTGTTATCCCTTCCTGTGTTGAGGAGAATTCACTCATGTCTTTTATATTTACGTATATCTGTGCGATTTTTGTGTATGTCCTTTTATTTGTGTCTGCCTAACTTTTTTATGTTAAAGTTTTAATTTGTGCAATGTTATGTTTACAAGTTGGGAGATACTAAACTCTAGTTGAATGTCTCCGTTGTAAGGTAGAGATCGAAGCAGGATAAGAGTCTTATCGGTCGTTCCCCTAGAACCCCATTGCAAATATTTACCGCTGGTTTATGTTATGACCGATTTGCGTCACAAGGAATGTTCGTAAGTCAGTCATTCGATTATCGTACGTCTGTCACGGCGGTTATTTCCGAATCGGTGATGTTGGTTTGTTGCATTCCTGTCGTAGCGCAATTGATATCTCTCTCTCTCTCTCTCTCTCTCTCTCTCTCTCTCTCTCTCTCTCTCTCTCTGACATATCATTCGCACCGTTGGACCTGGCTCTGGACAGGCAAAGTTTTTTCCATTTATGTTTGTGATAAAAATATATATATACGGCTCGCAGTGCGGTTTAGTAACATCATACTGTTATTTTCAGAGTTTGAAATAGGGTTCCATTTTCGAGTGGAGTTTTATTTTATTGTTTTTGTGATTTCGTTTTATTTGCTTTTTTTTAATCGCGTTTTTCATAACTATTGATTTTTTGTGCAAGATGAAAAATCATCACCTAAAAGTAAACAACTGAATTTAGAAGAAGATAAGATTAGGTAAGCCGCTAAATAGAAGCTAGCTTATGGCCTCTTCAGCAGTTTCCTAAATTATATTTTTAAATTTTATATTAAAATTTTATATATATATATATATATATATATATATATATATATATATATATATATATATATATATATATATATATATATATTTTTTTTTTTTTTTTTTTTTTTTTTTTTTTTTTATTTACAATGAGGCAGGATCGACGGTGGTCGTATCTGTAATTTCCTCCAAGCCGGTGCGATTTCCTCACTCGCAATTTGATACCTACGATTGTACTGATAGGAAATCTATATTTAGATGCAAGCAACTTTGGTTTCGAAGGTGCTTGCAGTAAAAGCCTGCAGTAGACGTCTGTCGTTTCCAGTTTTCTTGTAGGAGAGGCTTGCAGTAGATGTGTTTGGTATCAGAATTAGAATTGCATACGGCTTGGTATCAGAATTGCATACAGTCTGGTATCAGAATTGCATATAGTTTGGTATCAGAATTGCGTACGGTTTGGTATCAGAATTGCATACAGTTTGGTATCAGAATCGTGTACAGTTTGGTATTGCTTGTAGTTTGGTATCAGAATTCCTGGCTGTTTGGCATCAGAATTGCTTACAGTTTGCTAACAGAATTGCGTACAGTTTGATATCAGAATTTATTGCAGTTTGGTCTCAGAATTGCTTGCAGTTTGGTCTCAGAATTGCTTGCAGTTTGGTCTCAGAATTGCTTGCAGTTTGGTATCAGAATTGTTTACAGTTTGGTATCAGAATTTTTTGCAGCTTGGTATCAGAATTATTTGCAGTTTGATACCAGAATTGCTTGCAGTTTGGTATCAGAATTGCTTGCAGTTTGGTACCAGAATTGCTTATAGTTTGGTATCAGAATTGCTCCCAGTTTGGTATCAGAATTACTTGCAGTAAAGGCTTGTATTGAATTCAGGTCAATTATTGACGTTTGCCTCGAATGGAAATCTGGCAAATTGAAGGTAGCAGTCATTTTGGAGTCGCCACTTTGGCGGTTTCCATGTAAGGAGGATCTTCCATGTTCTCCCTTCTCCTTTGCCTTGGCAGCTGGAGGAGATTTTTTATGGTGCCATATGGATATTTATAGGAAGGAGTTGTGCAGTAATGTTCCAGAAGTTGGTTCCGACCTCCTTCTTTCCGGTGTTAGGGATTATTTATTTTCCTATTTTGCTCAGTTTTTTTTTTTTTTTTTTTTTTTTTTTTTTGCTTAGCTTACTTTTAATGCTCTTCATCTTGCACTGTTCTTTTTCATCCTATTGCTTTCAGAATTTTTAAGCTTAATTGTTTTGTAAACTTCAAGATGATTTTGTCAATTACCACCTGTGACCGAAATGTCATGGTAGACATTTAGCCTACACTGGTGTCGGATTATTTGAGTTGCTTGATAGCAGATGACAATATGATTTTTAGCCTTCTTCGGATATCCTGTTTCGTCATATTCTTCAGCCTGTATTGCCAGCAGCCACTTTTAGTATCACTTGTCCTCTTGCCTCAGATTAGTACTAACCACTTTTAGCAGCGGTAGTACTTGTGCATCCAGTATTGCCAACTAGTTTAAGCAGCGCTGGTCCTTGTACCTGCAGTATTGCCAACTATCAGTAGCGATAGTGCTTGCACCTCCAGTACTGCTAATCACACTAGTGCTTGCATCTCCAGTATTGTCAGCTATTTAGAGCAGCGGTGGTGCTTGCATCTGCATTATTGCCAACCAATAGCAGCGCTAGTGCTTGCACCCCCAGTATTGCCAACCACTTTTAGCAGCGCTGCTGTTTGTCCTTCAGGAAGTAGTGCAATCCATTTTTGATACTGCTAGTGCTTGCCCCTCCAGTATTGCTAACTATTTTTAGCAGCGCTAGTGCTTGCAATTCCAGTATTGCCAACTACTTTTAGCAGCGCTAGTGCTTGCACCCCCAGTATTGCCAACCACTTGCAGCAGTGCTTGCCCCTCCAGTATTGCCAACTACTTTTAGCAGCGCTAGTGCTTGCACCTCCATTATTGCCAACTACTTTTAGGAGCAGTAGTGCTGGCACCTCCATTATTGCCAACTGCTTTTAGCGTCAGAGCCCCAAGGAGTAATGTTAGTCAATCCTATACAGAACACCAGAATCCACAGTCGTTCGAATAAACGAAGTCTGTCTTTCCTCTAACTGTGAGACTGTGGAGTTGCCATACTACACTGGAATGCAATGCATCATCGACTTAGTGTTTCTAACGTTTATTGCTGTTTTATATGTAGTTAATTATTAGGTTGTTGTGGTTGTTTGTTTAGTTCAGTTTTCTCTTAAGGTTGGACAGTCTGTTTTGCGGAAGCTCATGTAAATATATATTAAAAATATGAATAAAACGAGAGTTTTCGAGAACTTGCTCGAGTCTCCTTGGTATATATAAATTTATATATATGTGTGTGTGTGTGTGTGTGTATTTACACTGACATCATTGTAGTTTTCTTCACCATTTTGGTGACTCATATGTTCTGAGATTTTTATGAATAATAATAATGATAATTTATTATTATTATTATATTATTATTATTATTAATATTGTTATTTGGATTAATAATAATAATAATAATAATAATAATAATAATAATAATAATAATAATAATTTCAGACAGACGCTTACACTGAATATTGTCGACACTAAGTGCTTGCATTAATACGACATCTCTTTGTAGTTCCATGAAATGATTTCCTCTGGTAATATTTGGGCTGCAAAAGCACACAGGCTTAATTATTCGCCTCGAACACCGGTGTATCAGTGCGGAATCTGATATGCAAATGAACGTAATTGATGGCGCGTAAGATTTTTTTTTACGTCAAGGAATCTTTTCAGTTGGAAAGACGCGTAATTAATTACTCGATGTCAACACTTCAACTTTCGTGTGTTTTACCGCTTCCTCAGCGACTGCGTGGATATTGCCGATTGTCGGTTTTGTCATTTTATCTCGTGTGTCTAGATTTTGTGTGTTAAGTTGTGTCGGCTTTGTATTTTCCATGTATATGGCCCTGAGGTGAAATAAAGGATATTATTATTATTATTATTATTATTATTATTATTATTATTATTATTATTACAGTATTAAGATGATGCTGGTGATGATTATTATTATTATTATTATTATTATTATTATTATTAAGATGATGATGGTGATTATTATTATTATTATTATTATTATTATTATTATTATTATTATTATTATTATGACAGTATTAAGATGATGATAGTGATTATTATTATTATTATATTATTATTATTATTATTATTATTATTATTATTATTATTATTATTATTATTATTAATATTATTATTAGTTTTCAGAGATATGTGCGCTTATCGTTTATGCTGACTAGGTTGTAGAATGACAGATAGCAGCTGTTATTAACGTGTGTGTGAGAGAGAGAGAGAGAGAGAGAGAGAGAGAGAGAGAGAGAGAAATCTTTTAAATAAATGCAGTTTATTTCTCTGTGTGTTTGTTTGTGTATCTTAGTTATCTACTAAGAGAGAGAGAGAGAGAGAGAAATCTTTTAAACAAATGTAGTTTATTTCTTTGTTTTTGTTTGTGTGTCTTAGTTATCTACTAAGAGAGAGAGAGAGAGAGAGAGAGAGAGATCTTTTAAATAAATATAGTTTATTTCTGTGTGTTTTTGTATCTGAGTTATCTACTAAGAGAGTGAGAGAGAGTGCTCTGTCACTAATCTACGTATGTTCATGCTGTGGACAGGATGCGATGTTGATGAGCTTACTTTATCGGTTTATTTATTTTTTATTTCTGATATCTTGACTTTTTTTTCCCAATGGTAAAGACTTTTCTTGTATGCGTTCTCCTTTTCTCCGAATTCTCATGAACAGAGACGTAAATGAACGTTCGCCCTCCACTTTATCGGCTATAAGTTTTCTTCTTCGTTCTCGTCAAAATTACCTTCTGCGACTGGCGACTTTTTCAAGAGCGTCCCGTAGCTCTTGATGTTTGTTTTCCAGCACCGAGGAGTCACAGCAGTTGCGCTGGTTTTGGAAATCCTCGGGGGTATTTGGAATGTGAAATCACTGTGTTGTTTTGATTTAAGGGAATTCCCAAGCACGGCCATTTCTGGCAGTTTCTGATAAGTGGCGCAACAGATATCGCCTCGTAGAATGTGGTCACGTGTATGAAACTTATATCGCCTTCATTAAATAGATACTACTTAGACATACATTCCTTTTATGAAGGTTAGCTTATATTACCTTCATTTAAGAGGTACTATTGAGAGAGAGAGAGAGAGAGAGAGAGAGAGAGAGAGAGAGAGAGAGAGAGAGAGAGAGAGAGAGAGAGAGAGAGAGATCGTCCCTGAAAGTGCGGCCTCACATTACTACCATGGAAGTTTTCTTATAATACCTCCATTAAATGGGTGCCACTCAGAGAGAGAGAGAGAGAGAGAGAGAGAGAGAGAGAGAGAGAGAGAGAGAGAGAGAGAGAGAGAGAAAGTGTGTCTAAGAGCCCTAGACAGAGTTAGGAAGAAACTTGAAAACACCATGGAATGCTGGCAGGTCAATCTTGCAACTTGCAGTCACGAAGAGGGAAATAATTTAATTTTTAATGATATATAAAGGCGTACTTCATCTCTCTTTCTTAAGCAGTGTGAAGCATTATCTCTTTTTCTTGAGCAGTGTGAAGCATTATCTCTTTTTCTTGAGCAGTGTGAAGCGTTATCTCTTTTTCTTGAGCAGTGTGAAGCGTTATCTCTTTTTCTTGAGCAGTGTGAAGTGTTATCTTTTTCTTGATCAGTGTGAAGCGTTATCTCTTTTTCTTGAGCAGTGTGAAGTGTTATCTTTTTCTTGAGCAGTGTGAAGCGTTATCTCTTTTTCTTGAGCAATGTGAAGCGTTATCTCTTTTTCTTGAGCAGTGTGAAGCGTTATCTCTTTTTCTTGAGCAGTGTGAAGTGTTATCTTTTTCTTGAGCAGTGTGAAGCGTTATCTCTTTTTCTTGAGCAGTGTGAAGCGTTATCTCTTTTTCTTGAGCAATGTGAAGCGTTCTCTTTTTCTTGAGCAATGTGAAGCGTTAGCAATGTGAAGCGTTATCTCTTTTTCTTGAGCAGTGTGAAGCGTTATCTCTTTTTCTTAAGCAATGTGAAGCGTTATCTCTTTTTCTTGAGCAGTGTGAAGCGTTATCTCTTTTTCTTAAGCAATGTGAAGCGTTATCTCTTTTTCTTGAGCAATGTGAAGCGTTATCTCTCTTTCTTGAGCAATGTGAAGCGTTATCTCTTTTTCTTGAGCAATGTGAAGCGTTATCTCTTTTTCTTAAGCAATGTGAAGCGTTATCTCTTTTTCTTGAGCAGTGTGAAGCGTTATCTCTTTTTCTTAAGCAATGTGAAGCGTTATTTCTTTTTCTTGAGCAATGTGAAGCGTTATCTCTTTTTCTTGAGCAATGTGAAGCGTTATCTCTTTTTCTTAAGCAATGTGAAGCGTTATCTCTTTTTCTTAAGCAATGTGAAGCGTTATCTCTTTTTCTTAAGCAATGTGAAGCGTTTGGCTCCAGCAGCTTTGTAATCCTAAATGCTCTCACATAGAAAGTATATGAATGTACTGTACTATTGCGTCTGATCTCAAATTGGAAACCCCCGTAGGGCGGTTAGTCCCGTCAGTGCACCTCATGGGGTACACTGTAGGCGTTACTAAAGGTTCTTTGCAGCGTTCCTTCGGCCCCTAGCTGCTGCAACCTCTTTCATTCCTTTTACTGTACCGCCATTCATATTATGTTTCTTCTCTCTTGCTAGGCCTATCCACCCTCTCCTAACAATTATTTCATAGTGCAACTGCGAGGTTTTCCTTCTGTTACACCTTTCAGACCTATCTACTCTCAATTTCATTTCCAGCGCTGGATGACCTCATAGGTCCCGATATTTGGCCTGTGACCTAAACTCTATATTCCATTCCATTCCATTCCAAATTGGTAACAAAATAGCTTCCATGATACAGACAGCTACACAGTGTGCGTTTAAAGTTCACAATTTTTAGTGTACACCTTTCAGTACGAAATCTTCATGAAAGTCTTACGGTAATAAAGTGTCATCTGATGATGGACCTTCTGCTAGTGATACGAGACGCCGTGGATTTGTTAATTGCGAAACTGAAAGTGTCCTGAGAGAGAGAGAGAGAGAGAGAGAGAGAGAGAGAGAGAGAGAGAGAGAGAGAGAGAGAAGGGCTATCCATGTGGGCGCACTGCTGAATGCTATATTTTAAAGCTTTTTAATTGTATACCTCTGATTGTATTGGAAGATGCGCTGCTGATATTCTTTAACTTTTATTTATTTATTTTTTGTTAGTAGAAGTGGCACTACCAGTGTCAGCAGCCTAGTTGGCACCTACTTTCTGGTGACGGAAAAGCCCTAGATAAGCGTATCCTGAATCTACATGGGAGGGAGAGTAATTTTATTACATCTGTTGTTTACACAGTACAGTGTGCTTAACAGTTGCCACGAAGTCTGTGATCCGTGAACCGTTGCGTTTCATGTGCATTACACCTGCGTTCAGTGTTCGTCAGTGATCTTTTTTAATTTATAAAAAAAAAAATTTCTAGTGATGCTCTGGAAAAGGTTGGGTGTTCAATGCGATTGTGGGTCTGTTATTTCCAGACATTAGCTGAATGCGCATTTCATGTTAAACTGAGGTGTTGGGAGGAATTGTAGTTTCAGAGGTGCCACTGAACTTATGTGAAATTTATCAGTTCGGCTTTTTAAAAAGAGGGGAATTTAATAGGTCCTTTCACCTTAGTCAGTTCTGATATTTCAGCCTAGAACTGATAGAAGACGTTATCATTCATCACTTGAGATGTATTTGGATTTTGTTAAGAGTACATCTTCCAGGTAAACATGTTAGTTCACAGCAAAATATGCGTCATCGTTGACCAACTTTACAGAAATGATTTAGTCAAGTTACAGATTCTTTTGTTTTGTTTACGTTTTACAGTACATTCTAGAACTGTAATTTATTTGATATTTTCATATTAGAATATGTAGGTCCGGTGACTGTTTCTTGCCCTCTACGGGCACCGTTTGTCTTTTGACTTCCGAGTTTTGTAAGATGTCTTGTTGACTTTGGATGCTTTTAAATGTCATTTTGACTTTGGATTCTTTTAAATGTCATTTTGACATTGTATTCTTTTAAATGTCATTTGACTTTGGATTCTTTTAAATGTCACTTTGACTTTGGATGCTTTTAAATGTCATTTTGATTTTGGATTCTTTTAAATGTCATTTTGACATTGGATTCTTTTAAATGTCATTTGACTTTGGATGCTTTTAAATGTCATTTTGACTTTGGATTCTTTTAAATGTCATTTTGACATTGGATTCTTTTAAATGTCATTTGACTTTGGATTCTTTTAAATGTCACTTTGACTTTGGATTCTTTTAAATCCCACTTTGACTTTGAATGCTTTTAAATGTCATTTTGACTTTGGATTCTTGTAAACGTCATTTTGACTGGAATTCTTTTATGATTTTTTTGATGTACTTTTCAAGTCTTTGATGAAGTCTGTGTCTGTAATGTATTATTTTGTCATTTTATCTGATTTTTTACGTCTTTTTGTGGATTCCTCTTAATGTCTTCTTGACTTAAGGATTCTTTTGTGTCATTTTGGGTGAGAAATTCTGTATGCTTATTTTGGCATGTGGATTTATTTAGATGGCTTTTGAATCATGGATTCATTGTGGCTCCTGGATTCTTTTGTATCTTTGACGGATTCCTTTGTATGTCTTTTAACATAGGCTGTGTATCTTGTCCAGGACTGTGGTTACAGGAGAGCTAGGAAAGGAGGCGAAAGGCATTGCCAGACTTTGCAAGTTTCCAAACGTTTCACGTACAAAGAACTGTGTCCTCTCCTGAGACTGTAAATTCTCTCTCTCTCTCTCTCTCTCTCTCTCTCTCTCTCTCTGCAGGCGAATGCTCTACCACTGCAGGGGTTGTTCCACTATGTGATTCAACCCTTTTGGGCGCCCTGCATATGTATTTTTTTTTTTTAATGCTGTAACCCTCTCAGGCTGGGAGGGGGTGTCCAGTAAATTAGCCTCTCACGAGGCCAAATCAAAATCAGATCTCTCTCTCTCTCTCTCTCTCTCTCTCTCTCTCTCTCTCTCTCTCTCTCTCTCTCTCTCTCTCTCTGTCGAGCGGATACCGTGCTCCGCAAGTTGAATCTGGAGCCACTTAGGTGTGAGGCTTCTCAGCTTTTCACATCCTGCGCACCGCCAACAATTTAGCTGAAGGACCTTGGTGCCACAACAAAGAATTAACACTTTGTCTGTCCGCACTTTTTTCTGTCCGCACTTTTTCTGTCCGCGCTTTTTTCTGTCCGCGCTTTTTTCTGTCCGCACTTTTTTCTGTCCGCACTTTTTCTGTTCGCACTCAGATCTTAAAAACTACTGGGGCTAAAGGGCTGCAAATTGGTATGTTGATCATCCACCCTCCAGTCATCAGACATGCCAGATTGCAGCCATCTGAGTAGTTTTTACTTTATTTAAGGTTAAAGTTAGCCATGATCGTGCGTCTGGCACCGCTATAGGTGCCAACAACACAGGCCACCACCGGGCCGTGGCTGAAAGTTTCATGGGCCGTGGCTGAGAGTTTCATACAGTATCATACGCTGTACAGAAAACTCGATTGCGCCGAAGAAACTTCGGCGCATTTTTTCCATGTTTATTGTGACAATTGTTTTAATTTTTTTGGTCGGGGTTAATAAGTAATGCCATAAAGATTGCAGCTATAGTTATGCTGCACTGAGAACTTTAAATAAACTCAGTTAAGTCTAATTCTGAAGAAGTATCAGTACCACAGTCTTGAAGCTTCAGAGATTTTCCAGAAACCAGTTCTGAGTTTTTGTCACTTCAGGAACATGCTGTTATGTGGATGACCTTCGTTAATTAATATCTCATCCACAACCTGCCTCAAGCTATTAGAACAGAAAACGACAAGGTCGTTTTGAAATACGAAAATATAAGTGTTTTGGTGAAAAATATCCGTTCTGGAGATCATAAAGAAAAAATATAAGCGTTTTCGGTGAATGATATCTCTTCGCTGTAGGTCATCAAATATCCGTTTTTTTTGTTTTGACATCTTATCAGTTTGTCTGTCTCGTCAGAAGCTACAGACCAAGCTTTCTCAGTTTTTCTGTCTCGTCAGCAGCTACTGACCAAGCTTTGTCAGTTTCTGTCTCGTCAGAAGCTACTGACCAAGCTTTGTCAGTTTTTCTGTCTCGTCAGAAGCTACTGAAAAAGGTTTATCAGTTTTTCTGTCCCGACAGAAGCTACTGACCAAGCTTTATCAGTTTCTGTCTCGTCAGAAGCTACAGACCAATCTTTATCAGTTGTTCTGTCTCGTCAGAAGCTACTGACCAAACTTTATTAGTTTTTCTGTCTCGTCAGAAGCTATTGACCAAGGTTTATCAGTTTTTCTGTCTCGTCAGAAGCTACTGACCAAGCCCGGCTAGATTCAGAGGGCTGGGTAGACCGAACTTGATGCAGTTCAGTAGTTGCCAACTGCGTCAGTGAGTGTGGTAGTTGTAACCGAAGATAACTCCCAGTTTATCAGTCAGTCAGTAGTTCTGACTGTATCTGTTGGGTTTCATGTCAGAGCTGACCTTAATGTCAGGGGGATTCAGTAGTAGTCGTCTGTAGTGTGTCAGTGTTTAGGACTTATGTCCAACAGTAATTTTCAGATAAATTAGGTTCTGACAAAGTTATTGCTACCACAGACAAATTGATTATATTTTTGGGTCAGTTTGTTTGTTTGTATGTTAGCTGAATTATCCAAAATATCATGCGTGGATTTTTACCAAAATAATACCTAAGGTTGACCTTTTGACTGGTAACATTTGATGAGGTTTGTGGAGAGATTCTCATCTAAAAAAAGGAGCCTTTAGTAGGGGCGATAAATAGGGATTACTCAGACTTGGCGGAGGTTTGCGGTCTCTGGAACCCCTTCACACGATGAGTCTTAGCGTTTTAAATATCCAGCCATATATTGAGTCTATCCAACCTTCTGTTATTTATTTACTGTCTCGAAGATTCGAGTCAGAGGTATTTAGTCTGTCAAGTTTATTTCAGTTATCTCATCCTGTGTGTGTGTGTGTCTTTGTGTCTTTGTTTTTGTTTTGGAAGTTACAGAAGTTAATTTTCTCTGCCATGGTTTCACTTTATAAAATCTTTTTAAGAAATAAGATTTTTGTCTTATCTCTGTGAATGAACAAATGGGATTTCTTGAACGGTTAAAGAATTAGACTTTCATACTTCTTGTTATTAATATTCTGCTCGATTGCTCTTGTCGAGTAGCTTAAGAGAATTACCACTCCATTTAGATGTTAGTGATGAGACAATAATCTTTATATTTAAGGAGAGTGTTACCAAAAACACGCCGATTCAGTGCAACAACCAGTTCAAGTAAGATTCTTTTATGTATGGTCATCATTTAGGCGAATTCTGATGAGTAAGAAAACGCTTACTTTTGTGTTTATATTGTTTATAAATGTGTGTGAAGAATGTCCATCATACGACCGTCCATATACCGGTCTTCTCTCCACGATTGAACTATCCGTGAGAACAGTGTTTTTCCCTAAAAACATAGGGTAAAAATTCTGTATTTTCTCCCAGAATTTATCCCCAAAATCCCCCTTTCTCCCAGCCCCAAAAAGAATTAAACAGATAAAAAGAGTAGAAATTCCCCAAGAGGGAATACCCTACTACATATGCAGTACACTTGTAACTCAGAATCATCAGGCAAGGTGTCCGATATCGTCATAGCCGAGTTATTGTGTAAAATCTCTCGGCTCAGATTACAGACCACTAAGTGGTTTCCGCTGAAATCCCCTTCTCGAGTTTCCATAGATTTGTTTTTCATCTTATCATTTTTTCTTACTTGCCTGTGTAATTTCTATGTCCGAGTTCTATGAATGGAGTTGTATGGTATTCCGGTACCTGTTTTTCATATTTAACAAGTAGCTAAGTCTCCTTATTCCCTGTACTGTGTTTTTTCATCCGTTTAAGTTCTTCTAAGCACGGCGTTGTTTGTTCATTTTAGGTGGTGATGAATACGCCACTTTCTTTTCAGTTTTCTGTAAAAGAAAACTATTGAGATAGCTTTGTCTGTCCGTCCGCACTTTTTCTGTCCGCCCTCAGATCTTAAAAACTACTGAGGCTAGAGGGCTGCACATAAAATCAGTCTAATCCTTCGGGCCAGCCCTAGGAGAGCTGTTAATCAGCTCAGTGGTCTGGTAAAACTAAGGTATACTTAGAGGGCTGCAGATTGGCATGTTGATGATCCACCCTCCAATCATCATACATACCAAATTGCAGCCCTCTAGCCTTAGTAGTTTTGATTTTACTTAAGGTTAGAAATAGCCATTATCGTGCGTCTGGCACCGCTATCGGGCATGCCACCAACGGGTCGTGGTTGAAAGTTTCATGGACCGCGGCTCATACAGCATTATACGCTTTAGAGAAAACTCGATTCCGCCGAAAAAAGTTCGGCGCATTTTTTACATGTTTTTTTATTTTATTTAACGGCCACTAGTGGAACGAAGAGGCTTTCACACATTAGTGCCCTTACTGATGCCTTTCCTTTGTTATTCTGTCTCTGAGTGCAATATGTTACTTCATAGATTTTTCAGACTAACTAATGATAATTTTCATGATAAAATCAATTATATGGATACTTAACTACTTTTAAAGGTAGCTTTATCTTCGCACCAAACGGCGCGAAGATAAAGCTAACTTTAACAGTAGGTAGGATTCATTCCAAATAATTGTGTCCTACCTTGCCTAACTTTTCTAACACTGGTAGGGAGTGCATAGATTTCGATGAAAACAGGTGTATGTGAATAAAAAGTTGCTTAACTTTTTATGGAGTGACCACATTATGTAGTCACTTGTTTATTTAAGAATAGAGTGGTTAAAGTTTATATCAGTTGAAATTTGATCTTAAACAACGCTTTGACGCCGTGAAAACTTTGCGTTGAGTTGGTTGTCTGCTCTGAATAAATAGAATTGTTTTGAATTTTACAACGAAGGACTATTTTACTCAGTTCTTTTAGCTAAATTTCATGATAATAATTATCTACCTTGAAGTTTCGTGGCTAGTTGGTAACGATATAAGCAAAGAAAGATTGATGTCCACTTCCTCAACTGAGAAAATCAAGTTTGTACTTTGTTCTAGTGGTGCTAAATATCTCGTTGCCTAATCATAGTTACAACAGATGTTTTACATCGATGAGTGGAAACAAGAACATTTTTCTTGAGTTTTTGGTGTATTTGACGTTTTTGGGGGCCCTCTTCCATGGTGTTTGACTCGCGGAGGGGACCATCTCTGAGACATTTAGCAGCAATTCGGACGAAACCCAAAACCAAATCTTTCTGAATTTTTTGGTGTATTTGACGTTTTTGAGGATCCTCTTCCATGGTGTTTGACTCACCATCTTATGGTGCACCTTCTCTGACACTTAGCAGCAATTCGGACGAAACCCAAAAAACCCAAACAAAAATGTCTCGACGACGCAAATCGTCCGTCACCTCTCTGATGGGCGACGTGGCCAAGAAGCTGACGAGGAAGAGGACGATCAACGACCCCTCGGTGATCTCGAACTTCCTGAGCTCCTTCCAGCACATGCATCTGGAGGAGGAGGGCGGCTCTCGACTCTCGAGGGCCAGCTCCGAACCGCCTCTCGAACGGGAGAGCCGGCCGAGGTCTGTGTCCCCTTCCGTCTGCAGTAGCAGAGACTCCACCAGTAGCTTTCGCTCCGACGGCACGCTGACGGTCACGGACGTCGGCGACGAGGAGCTGGAGATCAGCGCTGCCGCTGGGGCGGCAGTGGCCAGCGACTTCCGTCTCCCGTGGGGTTACTTCGACAGCGATTCCTGCTCGGACTGCGACGATGATGATTATGGTAAGTTTTTTTTTTTTTTTTTTTTTTTTGTGGCTTCTGGCGGGCCTTGGGTAAAGTCCTAATGTATCAGCTTGCAGTTCAGTTGTGAATGTATGTTAAAGAGAAATTGAGGTGCTATATGCGTTATTGAGATGATTTACACAATGCAGGTAATGCAATGATAACTATTTAAGCAAACGCTGAGAATTTCGTTATTAAAGTGTATATGGTCCTGATCAGTGATCAGTACATATTATAGTTCTGATTATATTTCCTATTTCCGTTCGTTTTTCTTCATTAGTAACATCTTCATAAAGTGCATTTTGCGACATTGGTGCATTTTATTAGTTTTGACTATACCTCCTGTTCTCATTCATTTTTCTCCATGTAGCATTCATCTTCATAAAGTGCTTTTTGCTACACTGATGCATTTATCCATGCCGCTTCTTAATGCGAAGGTGGAAGACGAATGTCAGTAGAATTCTGTCTTTAGTCTTGTATCGAGACTAAAATGAACCTGTGACTTTATCAAAGCTGTGTATATACCTTGCTTTCTCTCTGCCAATCTTCTTCGCTGAGACTCTGCTTCTGAGCAGTGCTTTCGTCGGCGCTTGTTTAATTACTTATTGCAATCATCTTTGCCTTCCACCATTATTCTGCTGTCGTCATCGCCGTCTTCATCACCATCATGTTTTACTTGATACAAGAAGTCTTGGTAATGTGTGCACTTCCTTAGCGCAAGACCATTTCAATACTTGACATTTGGTAGTGATTCCAGTCGTCCGGTTAGAGATCTTTCCATATTTGGTGATGGATAAAAACGATTTTTAATAGATAACCAACGACTTTTAATAGATCTCACTGGATTGATGTTTTTTTTTTATCTTGTTTCGATATTCATACACAATTTGCAGATTTAGGAATTTCTGTATATATATATATATATATATATATATATATATATATATATATATATATATATATATAAATATATATATATATTATATATATATATATATATATATATATATAATGTATAAACGTTAAATATTTTTTCAGTTATATGCATACATGTGATTTCATTAGTGTTGTGCAGGTAATTTATTCCTGTTACTTGAAAGCTTCTCTTATTTTTACTTTTTAAGATTTCCTCATATACATAGTTCAATAAAATTTCCTCATACTTCATTAAAATTTCCTCATGCTTCATTAAAATTTCTTCATACTTCACTAAAATATCCTCATGATTCATTCAAATTTCCTCATGCTCCATTAAAATTTCCTCATGCTTTATTAGAATTTCCTCATGCTTCATTAAAATTTCGTCATAATTTCATTAAAATTTCCTCATGCTTCATTAAAATTTCCTCATGCTTCATTAAAATTTCCTCATAACTTCATTAAAATTTCCTTATGCTTCATTAAAATTTCCTCATAACTCCATTAGAATTTCCTCATGCTTCATTAAAATTTCCTCATAACTTTATTAAAATTTCCTCATAACTTCATTAAAATTTCCTCATACTTCATTAAAATTTCCTCATGCTTCATTAAAATTTCCTCATGCTTCATTAAAATTTCCTCATAACTTCATTAAAATTTCCTCATAACTTCATTAAAATTTCCTCATGCTTCATTAAAATTTACTCATGCTTCATTAAAATTTACTCATGCTTCATTAAAATTTCCTCATAACTTCATTAAAACTTCCTCATAACTTCATTAAAATTTCCATTATTTTAATACTCTTTCTTACTTTACTTCCAAAAAGCCCTCATGCTTAATTTCATGTATGACGTCATGTGTGTGCGAACGTCGCGTAAAAATGAGCTACAGATCTTCCTGCAATTTCCCTCATCGAATTGGAATGCTACCGGCCCAGGCATGCGACCTCGACCTTGGCCCGCAAAGTCTGGCGTAATTTCCGGTTCCCTTGATGGAAGGAGTGGGAGAACCGAGGCGGAGGAACAGGAGACAACGGAGGAGGAGGAGGAAAAGGAGAGAACGGGAAAGGAGGAGGAAAAGGAGAGAACGGAGGGGGAGGAAAAGGAGAGAACGGGAAAGGAGGAGGAAAAGGAGAGAACGGAGGGGGGGAGGAGGAAAAGGAGAGAACGGGAAAGGAGGAGGAAAAGGAGAGAACGGAGGGGGGGAGGAGGAAAAGGAGAGAACAGGAAAGGAGGAGGAAAAGGAGAGAGAACGGAGGGGGAGGAGGAAAAGGAGAGAACGGGAAAGGAGGAGGAAAAGGAGAGAACGGAGGTGGGGGAGGAGGAAAAGAAGAGAACGTTGGAGGAGGAGGAGGAGGAAAAGGAGAAAACGGAGGAGGAGGAGGAGGAAAAGGAGGGAACGGGAAAGGAGGAGGAAAAGGAGAGAACGGAGTGGGAGGAAGAGGATAAGGAAAAGAAGAGAACGTTGGAGGAGGAGGAGGAGGAGGAGGAGGAAAAGGAGGGAACGGGAACGGAGGAGGATGAGCAGGAGGGAGGAGGAGGAGGAGGAGGAGGAATGGTTGATGGAGGGAGTGCGAGAAAAGGGGGAATGAAGAGAGAGGAAGATTTTAAAAATAACTTTCTTGCATTATAATAAGAAATGTATAAAAGGTGAAAAGCGTTCAAATTGGCGTCTTGATTTAGATTACGCTGCCCATATGCCAGCACGGCACTGTAATGTGGTGTGAAAGGCAGTAGGAGGGCCTGGTGTAGATCTCTGGAATATGACCAACCAATAGACAACATTCACATTGATTTCAGTATAGCATTTTATCTTGGTTAATCATAATGCTTTTATGAACGTCCCGTTCTAGGTACTGGAAGCCATACATTTTATGTCCTCAAAATTTAAGTGCTTGTCAGTATAGTCGATGATGAAGTTTGTAATATATTTTCGGCGGTTTCAGCAGAGCGGCTGTGACATTTTCAGGTACATTGTATCATCTTGCCACTTGGAACTGCCACCAAATAGCTGAGAACGTGGAGAAAGTTGAAGTACAGTAGTTTCGCAACATCTTTTTAGAGAACGGTGACGTACTTCAAGAAGATTAATGACATTTCGGTGGAAAAGTTGACGGCAGGATGCTGAAAAATGTCAGAAAGTGTGTTCTGGATGGTTAATGTCCGAAAGTGTGTTTTGGATGCTTAACGATGTCCGAAAATGTGTTCTGGATGCTTAAAGATGTCCGAAAATGTGTACTGGATGCTTAATAGTGTTCGAAAATGTGTTCTGGATGCTTAAAGATGTCCGAAAATGTGTTCTGGATGCTTAATAATGTCCGAAATCGTGTTCTGGATGCTTAATAATGTCCGAAAATATGTTCTGGATGCTTAATGATGTCTGAAATTGTGTTCTGGATGCTTAATAATGTCCGAAAATGTGTTCTGAATGCTTAAAGATGTCCGAAAATATGTTCTGGATGTTTAATAGTGTCCGAAAATGTTTCTGGATGCTTAACGATGTCCCAAAATGTGTTCTGGATGCTTAATGATGTCCGAAAATGTGTTCTGAATGCTTAAAGATGTCCGAAAATGTGTTCTGGATGCTTAATAATGTCAGAAATTGTGATCTGGATGCTTAATAATGTCCGAAAATGTGTTGTGGATGCTTAATAATGTCCGAAAATGTGTTCTGGATGTTTAATAATGTCCGAAATTGTGTTCTAGATGCTTAATAATGTCCGAAAATGTGTTGTGGATGCTTAATAATGTCCGAAAATGTGTTCTGGATGCTTAATAATGTCCGAAATTGTGTTCTGGATGCTTAATAATGTCAGAAAATATGTTCTGGATGCTTAATAATGTCAGAAATTGTGTTGTGGATGCTTAATAATGTCCGAAAATGTGTTGTGGATGCTTAATAATGTCCGAAATTGTGTTCTGGATGCTTAATAATGTCCGAAAATGTGTTGTGGATGCTTAATAATGTCCGAAAATGTGTTGTGGATGCTTAATAATGTCCGAAAATGTGTTGTGGATGCTTAATAATGTCCGAAATTGTGTTGTGGATGCTTAATAATGTCCGAAAATATGTTCTGGATGCTTAATAATGTCCGAAATTGTGTTCTGGATGCTTAATAATGTCCGAAATATGTTCTGGATGCTTAATAATGTCCGAAAATGTGTTCTGGATGCTTAATAATGTCCGAAAATATGTTCTGGGTGCTTAATAATGTCAGAAAGTGTGTTATGGATGCTTAATAATGTCCGAAAATGTGTTGCGGATGCTTAATAATGTCCGAAAATGTGTTGTGGATGCTTAATGGTGTCCAAAAATGTGTTGTGGATGCTTAATAATGTCCGAAATTGTGTTCTGGATGTTTAAAAATGTCCGAAAATGTGTTCTGGAAGCTTAATAATAACCGAAAATATGTTGTGGATGCTTAATAATGTCCGAAAATGTTTTGTGGATGCTTAATAATGTCCGAAAATGTGTTGTGGATGCTTAATGGTGTCCGAAAATGTGTTGTGGATGCTTAATGGTGCCAGAAAGTGTGTTGTGGATGCTTAATAA
>NC_089750.1:66329706-66364706 GCF_040412425.1 Macrobrachium rosenbergii
ATATTCCTGTGAAAAAAATGAAAGTTTTTTTTCGTTCTAATAAAAAACATTAATTTCTGACCTTGTTATTGCTGTATTAAGTAGCATAGGTGATTTCCGTTGAGAATCCTTTTTTTTTTATCTGAAAGATCTTTTTTGTAATCTATTGGAGAAGACAGTCGGTGCAATGCATTATTGAAAACTGCAGTAAAGTACGTACTGTAAAAATATATTTTTCAGTACAATTATTACCTGAAAAAATGTAATGTGATACATTTAAAAACCACGTTGTTAATTCATGAAAATAACTGTAGTTGTAATTCTTGAAAATAACTGTAATTGTAATTCAGGAAAATAACTGTAATCGCATCCTAGAGTGAGGAGGGTGCTTTCCGCTGAAATGTTCTCAGTCGAAAATGTCTTCGTCATGGTATGAAGTCAAATGAAGCACTTTACTTTTATGCTTTTGCTTGGGTGGAAATTTGAAGTAGTCTTAAATGGTCACTGTGAAGAAAATGATTTGAAGGTAGGTAGATGTTTATCAAGAAAGAATGGGAGTGGTTGCAAGTTGGCTTCACTTTTTCGAGTCTTCCTGGAAGCTAAATATTTTCGCGATACCTTTTTTATAATATATGTGGCTTTTTTCAGTTTTCTGAAAAAACTATCGTGCTAGCTTTGTCCGTCCGCACTTTTTCTGTCCGCCCTTAGAGCTTTAAGACTACTGAGGCTAGAGGGCTGGAAATTGATATACTGATCATCCACCCTTCAATCATCAAACTTACCAAATTGCAGCCCTCTAGCCTGAGCAGTTTTGATTTTATTTAAGGTTAAAGTTCGCCATGGTCGTGCTTCTGGCAACGTAACATCACAGGCCACCGTGGCCGGCTGAGAGTTTCATGGGCCGCGGCTCATACAGCATTATACCTAGACCACCGAAAGATGGATCGGTTTCGGTGGCCTTGATTATAAGCTGTACAGAAAACTCGATTGCGTCAAAGAAACTTCGGCGCAGTTTTTACTTGTTTTTAATAATGTTACTATGAACCCTTGCAGGCAATATATGAAACTTTCAACACTGAACTAAAGGGTTTATCTGTGCCTGACTTCTAAGCAGTGATGCCCTTGTTGCATGTAGTTACTTTATGTCGGTGGTATTACGAGGATACTCCTACGGAAATTTGGTAATCTCATTATTTGTTCAAGTTTGCTACGGTTGGAAATTGGGAGAAATATGGCATACAGCGAATATGAGCCAATTTAAAACGGGCTTCATCTTATAGTGTTTGTTATTATTATTATTATTATTATTATTATTATTATTATTATTATTATTATTATTATTATTATTATTATTCAGTAGATGAAGCATATTCATATGGAACAAGCCCACAAAAGGGGCCATTGACTTGAAATTCAAGCTCCGAAAGAATATGGTGTTCATTAAGAAAAAGCAAGAGGAAGTAAAGGGAAATGCAGAAAGAAGAGATACCCTTATTAAAAGAGAAATAAATAAATTAATAAATAGATAAATAGATAAAAATGCATTAAAGTACGAAAAGAATAGTATTAGGGTAGTAATGCATTGCATTTTAGCTTGAACTGGCATTAGGCTGAAAATTAAATCTACAGAGAAACTTAATGGCTATAAAGAAAATGCACTTGGTCAGTTATGCCGCATATCTGAAACGTTGTATGGAGTCAGAGGGGCGTCCACACTGCCGTAAAACATGTAATAAACGTACGTAGGCAACATGTCACACACATCATAAATAGGTTGAATACATGTCAGCTACTTATTGGTAATCCTAACAAGTGTATCATACGTTATCCAGCTTTTGCGAAAGCTCCGTTCTTCACCCACGGTTGTTGACTTGTCTTCAACCTGTTTGTCATATGTATCTAATAAGTTTCTGACTTTTGTTTGTGATATGTATTGTAAGTAGTAAGTTTCCGACACGTTTGTGGCATGTACTGTATGCAATAGGTTTCCAACATGTTCACGACATTTTGTACTGTATGCAATAAGTTTCCGACATGTGTTTATGACATGTTCTGTATACAATAAGTCCCGTAAGTGTTTGTGACATGTTGTACACAGCGAAATAAGTTTCTGATGTGTGTTTGTGGCATGCACTGTGTGCAGTAAGTGTCCAACATGTTTGTGACATGTATTGTGTTCAAAAAGTTTTTGCCGCTTTTGTGACATGTTGTAAAGTAAGCAGCGAGTTTCCGACATGCGTTTGCGCCATGTACTGTATGTAATAAGTCTCCGAAGCGTGTTTGTTCCATATTGTACTGTATGCAGTAATTTTCCAACATGTTTGTGACATGTTGTACTGTATGCAACAAGTTTCCGACTTACGTTTATGACATGTTTTATTGCAGTGACGACGCACCAAATTTACATGTTCGTGACTTGTACTGTATGCAACAAGCTTCCAGCTTTTGTTTATACCGTATTTCACTGCAGTGATGATGCACCAAATTTACATGTTTGTGACATGTTGTACTGTATGCAACAAGTTTCCAACTTGTGCTTATGATATGTTTCATTGCAGTGATGATGCACCAAATTTACATGTTGATGACATGTTGTACTGTATGCAACAAGTTTCCGACTCACATTTATAGCATATTTTACTGCAGTGATGATGCACCAAATGTACATGTTGATGACATGTTGTACTGTATGCAACAAGTTTCCGACTTACGTTTATAGCATATATTACTGTAGTGGTGACGCACCCTAATTAACTCCGACGAAAGAAAGAAGAACGTTACGTAAACATTACATAACCGCAGAAAGGCGGGAGGATCATGATATTGCCAGATAGACATTGTTGTAGATGGCTCGATGGCGATCGAATCCCGGCCATATTCTTACAATTGGAGGAAACAAGGGGGCTTTTGTACGCTGAAGAGACAGTTGAGAAGGCTCACGGAAGGATGAGTGGCCTTCAGGTTCGTCCTTCGAGGAGAGAAAAAAATACGGAATGATGAGGGTGTGTATGAATGTACGTTTGTATGTATGTATGTATGTATATATATATATATATATATATATATATATATATATATATATATATATATATATATATATATATATATATATATATATATATATATATATATATATATATGTGTGTGTGTGTGTGTGTGTATGTGTGTATAAACATACATATACATACATATATATAGATATATAAATATAGATATATAAATATGTATATTATACATATATATATATATATATATATATATATATATATATATATATATATATATATATATATGTGTGTGTGTGTGTGTGTGTGTGTGTGTGTGTGTGTGTGTGTGTGTGTGTGTTGTTGGGTGTGTGTTTTGTGCATAAGTTAGACTATGAATTTATGATCGAATAAATTCTTTTAACTGAAAGAAATACTTTTTAATAAATTTTCTATCACAATGAACGAAATTACCAAAGTCAAGTTGCTCCATAAAAGATCCTATTGTAGTAGCTTCTATTCAAGAAAAGACATTTTCGTCATTTCAAGTGAACTGATAGTCGAATATATTAAACATGGAGAGCTAACTATTGTCTCCGGATTTACAGATTAATAGTTTAATATGTTGTGCTATTTGCTGCTTAGATTGACTTGTTTAACAGTGGTATAAGTGGTGGTCGTTGCTGGTCAGATTCAGTGGGACAGTAGTGCAACGTAAAGTACTACTTATTTTCCAAGTTTACTGGCTGAATGATGAAACTTGTGGTCTTCGGAGATGTCCATCTTTTTTTTTTTTTTTTTTTTTATAAAATAGTGTGATATATTGTGCCGGTTGTCCAGATATGCTGGTTCACTTCTGGAATACGTAACACTAATTGCATCTTAGATTTACTGGATTAGTGGTGAAGCACATGGAACAAGGTGCTACAAAGATTGCTGTTTCTTAGATTTACTTAGTTTGAGGGCATTTGGCTAGTTCTTGTTTAGGTTAACTAGCTAAGTATTGTAGGTCTTAGTATTTTATGGTCGGATTAACTGGCTTACCAGTGCAAAAGTTAATGTATTTGCTGTCCAGATTAACGGACTCAGCAGAGCCGAAGCCCTTGTATTTTCTGTCCAGATTAACTGGTTTAGCAGTGCAAAGGCCTAGTGTTTATGTCCAGATTAACTGGTTTAGCAGTGCAAAGGCCTAGTGTTTATGTCCACATTAACTGGTTTAGCAGTGCAAAGGCCTAGTATTCATGTCCAGATAAACTGGTTTAGCAGTGCAAAGGCCTAGTATTCATGTCCAGATTAACTGGTTTAGCAGTGTAAAAGTCCTAGTATTCTCTCTCCAGATTAACTGGATTATAAGTGTCTATGTCTTAGTAGTTTCTGTTCAGATTAATTGGCTTAACAGTTCAAAAGTCCTAGCATTTTCTGTCCAGATTAACTGGTTTAACAGTGCAGAAGTCCCAATATTTTCTGTCCAGATTTACTGTCATAGTAGTAAAATATTTGGTGTTATTTCCTGCCCTGATTTACTGACTGGGATGTGGATTGTGTTTTGCTAAGTTGCTCTTCAGACATATCGGCTTGGGATTGAAACGTGTGGTGCTAGTGGCTATGTAGAGTATACTGGCCCAGTAATGGAATATATTCAGCAATCTTCTGTCCAGATTAACTTTCAAAGTAGGAGGACATGTTCTAATTGCAGTTTAGCGGTCATTCGATTGTATGAGTATGCCATTAACACCTCGTCGTCCACATGATAGGTCGCCAAGCCGTTTGCCACATCCCTGAAGATTTGTCAAACAGTGCTGCTCAGAAACTGTAGGCACGAAAGAGTGCCAAGTAACTTTACTCTGTCGTTTTTCTGAAGTTGGACGTGCTTCAGCTGAAGAGGCAGCGTGGTTGTCTTTTGAGAAAAGTGAAGAGGTCCTAGAAATTTCGTTGGAGCATCAGTTTTCTGAAAAGAAAACCATTGTGCAGGCTTTGTCTGTCCGTCCGCACTTTTCTGTCCACACCTTTTCTGTCCACCCTCAGATCTTAAAAACTACTGAGGCTAGAGGGCTGCAAATTGGTATATTGATCATCCACCCTCCAATCATCAAACATACCAAGTTGCAGCCCTCCAGCCTCAGTAGTTTTTTATTTTGTTTAAGGTTAAAGTTAGCCATAATCGTGCATCTGGCAACGATATAGGACAGGCTACCACCGGGCCGTGGTTAAAGTTCCATGGGCTGCGGCTCATACAGCATTATACCGAGACCACCAAAAGATAAATATATTTTCAGTGGCCTTGATTATACGATGTACAGAAAACTCGATTGCGCTGAAGAAACTTAAGCGCAATTTTTTTACTTATTTCTTTATCAGATTCTCTTTCGTACTTTTTGTGAAATACATAAATAAGTTCAGAAATCAACATGTACTAATCTTCCTTCGAGAAATTATGTAAAGAGAAATGCTTTCCTTTGCAAGTTTTTTAAAACTTGTACTGCGCTTATTGTTGATTTTTCTGCATTACATACACACACATACACACACACACACACACACACACACACACACACACACACATATATATATATATATATATATATATATATATATATATATATATATATATATATATATTTATATTAACCACTGCTTATATTTAACAGCGAAAAAATAAGACGTGATGGCCTTGGTCATATTCGTTTATCTGTTTATGCGTCTATCTGTTGGCAAGATTACTCAAAAAGCCGTGTGGATTATCCGAAGATTTTACCAGAAGATAGGCCTAGTGAAAACAAGCGATTAGATTTTGGTCAAGATAAGAATTAATTACTTCTTTGCGGGTGGGGTAGAAGGAACCTTTAAGGTAGAGCAGGTGGAAGGTTGTTTAAGAGTGCCCAGCCATGGCCGAGGTTTGCTTATGTAATTCAACATTTTTCCATTATCACTTACAGAATTCTTAAATCCATATCATATCTTGGGGAATAGCTTTGCTAAACCTCAGTAAACGGACGAGGATATACTCCTGACATATCTCTTTTTTTTATCTTATGGGAGGGAACTTTTCGATAAGCTGTTTCCGTCTTATCTCGGTAAATTTATACATTTCAAGGTCATTTATTTTCACTTTTTTTTTACACAGGCTTTTTCGTTATTGGGTACTAAATTTATGTGATGATGATATATACATGTTTCAGATAATGATAATAATAATAGTAATACAGTAACGTGTACAGCAGCAGAGCTAAGCCACTAGTAGTAGTGTTGTTTATTTATATAATTACGTTACTAAATTTCAGGTTTTGTTATTTATAAGAAAGCATCAGAACTGCACGAATTGCGTGGTTTTAGTAAGATATTTTTCTCTTTTATATGAATATTTTTTTTTTGTATACCAGAACAATATTCAGGTAAGCTTCAAGAATCGTTTATCTTGCCTTATTTTGATTCACGTTTTCTTTTATATTTTCAGGTAAGTGGTCCCGTTTGGCGGGGTGACTCTTGTATATGTGGTAAGTACGGATTCACTTTCCTGTGTTTGAAATGCTTAGATTTTTCTCAAAACAGTTTATGCAATAGATTACCGTTGTTATCGTTCGCTAATCGTTTGCGATGCCGAAGCATCTGGTGTCAATTAGCGAGTAAGAAATAGAAAGGGGGATCGAGAATCGGATCTAACTGTCAAGGAAGGATCAGGAAGGGGTTCTGCGACCCAGAATAATGTCGTTCGTGGGTAAGGCAAAGCAACCGTGTGAAGGTCGGAGATTTATTTACAGGTAAGGGTATACAGTCGAGACACACACAGACGTACGTACGTACGTACGTACACCGACCTTCTCTGTTTTCCCCCTGGCCTCCCATGTGTTGTGGCTCGTGTTGCTGCCGAGCAGGGAACTTACCCCGAGTGAGGGGGCCGGGGGGGACGAGGAGGGGGCAAGTACTACTCAGAGGCACCCCCAAGGAGGGACCGTCACCTCCCCTTCCCGGTGTAGAGACGGACTGAAGTGGTGTGATCAGCTCAGCAGTCAGGCTGAGTTGTCAGTTGTACGCTAGACGTGTGGTCGGACGCTCGATGATACGTTATTTCGTGCATTGTACGGTTCCCCCGTGGCTCTCTGTGCATTCTTTTGTCTATTCGTATTATTATTGCAGTGCATTTGTAAAGTTTGGTTTCCCTGGTGGAGTGACGATAATAATTTAGTTTCATGGCTATTAAAGATTTTTGTCAGTTTGTTGACGTTATTCAAGTTTTGTGGCTGGAATTGTCACGTTTTGTTGTATATGTGTATATATATATATATATATATATATATATATTATATATATATAAACGAACAGTTATGTGAGCACAGGATCCTACGTGTTCATAACTTATTTTGGTCTCAATTCTCAGGCTCAGTGGACTTGGAGATATGAATTGTGTTTATCAGAGATGTGATAAAGTGATACTTCATTTGTTGTACCTGTCTGATAGCAAGGGCAGACTTGACACCCCGCTAGATGAGGATTGGAAGTGTAGAACGCAAGAGAAGAACTGTGAGTTGGCGAAAGGTAAACTTATAGCCTATATATATATATATATATATATATATATATATATATATATATATATATATATATATATATATATATATATATATATATATATATATATATATATCTAACAATTTATTTACGTATGTAAATAAGGTGTTGGCTAACAATCTCCTAATTACAAACTCATTAATACCTTTGTTCATTGTGACTGACTCTGTTTGGGGGTAACACGAAATTATTTGTGAATTAAAACTCACGATGCCAGCCCCGCTGGCTAGGTTATCATTTCGTCATTCAAGATTGACCGTTAAGCTTTATCAGGTCCAAACAACGTGGACGATAAGAGTTTGAGTTGGTACGTGTATTTTATCTAGTTTTCATCTTGCGTGTGAAGATGTTCTTGTTAACCATATGAACGCGCATTTTAATATGCAGAATTCATACACACACGTGAACATACAACATACAGTGTTAATTACGGTCAGGTATATGGGTACGTTACGCGATAATTTATCTTCACATATATTCCATGTATTCAGCATATAATTGTAAAGAGTTCATTTTAGGCATATAGGCCTATATACATTTATGTAATTTACATATAAAAGGTGTGTAGTACAGGGACAGTGATATAAATAACTGTATTTATTAAAGATGCAATATGCAGAAATCCCTGGACATAAAAAAAAAATTTTTTTAAATAAATAAAGGATATACAAAAATAAGATTATATTCACACATAGAAACGTACATAAAATATATGCTTTTTCCACATGAATGTACAATATACAGTATACATATAATATATATACACATATACATATCTGCAGTTTCCTTTTACATGCATAATTATATACATCCAAATACATAATTATCATTGAATGTTTTCAAGGATGTTTTGTATTTACAGTGAATATAGACTTATCGTATATTTCCCGTTTTCATGATGGTGCATACACACGGTATATATACGCAGTTTAATGTATAATAGGTATTTATTTGTCCATGCATACACATACATTACACATATAAATGTATATATACACATGTATGTATATTTACATTGCATACACTCATATATATATATACACACTGAAATACATCATGGCTCTCTCTCTCTCTCTCTCTCTCTCTCTCTCTCTCTCTCTCAGATACATAAGTACATACATATACACATATATATACGGTATATATATATATATGTGTGTATATATGTATGTGTATGGATGTATGCATGTATGTATCTGTGAGAGAGAGAGAGAGAGAGAGCCATGATGTATTTCAGTTTCCCACATACACATCTAAGATATAAAAGACACTTAATACCTACTCAAACCATAAACAGGTATATTAACATTTTTCCATACACACAAATACATACATACACGTGAATGCTAAGTCAAAATTTCCTCCTTTCCGGCGGTCATGAAAGGGTCTGTTGAGGAATTTTTTTTTTTTCCTTTTATCGAATGTTTACCGCCTGACAATAACACTGGCTAAAAATAAGACGCAGGTGGATAGCCAGCTACCTTATGGTAGTCTTGCTTATGCTGGCGGTTATCCTGGTTAGGGCGTTTTATCTTTCCTCAGAATTTTATTTTTATTCCTTTTTTTTTTTTTGTTCTGTTATGCAAATACCACGACAATAATGATAAATATAATGTAGTGCATTTTTTCTTTTTTTTTTGTCTTATGCAGTACCACTACAATAGTGATAAATATAATGTAGTGCATTGTCTTTTTTTTGTCTTATGCAGATAGAACTACAATAATAATAATAATAATATAATAATAATAATAATATACATTGAAGTAATAATGCATGTATGTGTTGGAGGCCGGCATTAGTGAACAGGTACTAAATATTATTATTATTATTATTATTATTATTATTATTATTATTATTATTATAACGTAAACCTATCATTAGTAATGTGATAATTGCGGCATTATTATCGTACGTTGTCGTTAATTGCTTAACATAGAACACGGATCGAAAACAAACTTATAATAATTTTGGAACACCCATGCTTCAGGAAATTCATCTTCACCCCCAAGGCGACGAGCTTCCGCGGCTTTGTGATATGAACCTGCCTTTAAACCCTCGCGAATTCCAGAAACACCCTTGTATTCCCCGGAATGCCTCTGTATTCGCTGGAGTTGTGGAATACTAATACGCATGGCGAATACAGTCGCATTGTTCGCATCGAAATTAATGACAAAAGATCGCGTCTGTGAAGGCATTTGTTTTGTGTTCTTTAATCCTGGGCTGTTTCTGACTAGTACATTTTCTGGTGTCCTGTTTGTCTTATTTATTCATAGGCTGTTTTTCACTTATATATTTTATATATTTTATTGCATCCTGTTTGTCTTATTAATTTCAAGGATATTTCTCACTTACATATTTTCTGGCATCCTATTTGTCTTATTTATTGCAAGGATATTTCTCACATATATATTTCTGGCATCCTACTTGTCTTATTTATTGCAAGGATATTTCTCACTTATATATTTTCTGGTATCCTAAAATTAAATATACCTTAGTTTAACCAGATCACCGAGCTGATTAACAGCTCTCCTAGGGCTGGGCCGAAGGATTAGATTTATTTCACGTGGCTAAGAACCAATTGGTTACCTAGCAACGGGACCTACAGCTTATTGTGGAATCCGAGCCCCATTATAACGAGAAATGAATTTCTATCACCAGAAATAAATTCCTCTAATTCTTCATTGGCTGGTCGGAGAATCGATTGTCTTATTTGTCCTTAGATTATTTCTCACTCAAACAATGTCTGGCATCATTTGTCGTCTTTTATCTGCTTTCTGCCAAACTTACCTTCCGTCGAGTAGCCAATTTTGATGGGAAAATTGAAGGCGCACCCTTTCAATTTGGCCCCAATATGGAACGAGTATTGGCTGCTTGTTGCAGAGATCGGCAACGAGGCGCTGAAAGGTGCCGTATTATTATTATTATTATTATTATTATTATTATTATTATTATTATTATTAAAATAGTTTTTACCAGACCACCGAGCTGATTATTTAAAGCTTCTGATAAAATTATTATTATTATTATTATTATTATTATTATTATTATTATTGTTGTTGTTGTTGTTGTTACTATTATTATTATTATTATTATTATTATTATATTAAAAAGTTCTTACCAGACCACTGAGCTGATTATTTAAAGCTTCTGATACAATTATTATTATTATTATTATTATTATTATTATTATTATTATTATTATTATTGTTGTTGTTGTTTTTGTTGTTGTTGTTGTTGTTGTTATTATTCTTATTATTATAAAAATAGTTTTATCAGACCACTGAGCTGCTTATAAGCTCCCACAGGGCTGACCCGAAGGATTTGTTTTTACTTATATGTATATATGTATTTTTTTTATATTTAAATTACAATTTTTCAAAAACTTTGCAGTCGGTTTATTGCAGATGCAGATGCTAAAGCTTCTGATAGATTATTATTATTATTATTATTATTATTATTATTATTATTATTATTATTATTATTATTATTATTCAAAGAGTTCTATCAGACCACTGAGCTGATTTGTTTTTACTTATATTCATCATATATTTTTATTTTTTGTCAGTTAAATCAAAATTTTTCAAAAATTTTCTAATTGGATTAATTGCAAACATTGAGGCTTCTGACAAAAATTCACTGATGAATTTGGTTCCAAAACTTGATAGTTGTTGCTGATTATACCTTGGACATTCATACAGTTAATGTTAATTAAAAGAGGCTTGTTTGTCACCTTCCCCGCTTCTCCTCCCCCCCTCCCCTAAAATTTGCTGTAAAACAGGTTTTTTTTTTTACCTTCCCCTCCCCCTCCCCCTCCACCTGCCCTACCCAGCAGTGTAAGTCCTATTGCCTAGGGTATATGGTAACTTCTGAACCACCGAAATTTGCGGGGTTGAAATTATTCGACATGATGTTGATGGGGTGTCTGTGTATTTGTATGGTGTAGCTAGTGTTGTGGAAGTGTGCGTCACAGTGGTTTCATCCGTGATGCCTGAGTTGATAGTAGAAATGATCGTGTATTAACTTGGTGGGGATAATACGCAATTCCTATCTGTTATCTTTTTCTTGCACCGTCATCAGTTTTAGGGAGCCAGTTGGAAAAAAGAGGGGAGGGTGGCTTCAGCCAAGGACGTAAGCGCTTAAGCAAGGTCATTGGCGAACCGTTTGAAAATGCTCTCTCTCTCTCTCTCTCTCTCTCTCTCTCTCTCTCTCTCTCTCTCTCTCTCTCTGTAAACATCCACTGAGAGAAGAAAAAAAGTAGTAAAAAGTAGTGTCTTTTTCTAAAGGTATGTCACACGTCGTACATATATTGCGAGTTCTTATCTCTTACGTCCGTATAATAACCGTTAGGTACGGCTGCAAAGCACCAACCTCCTCCTCCTCCTCCTCCTCCTCCTCCTCCTCCTCCTCCTCCTCCTCCTCCCGGCGTTTTGGAATCTTGATGAGGATTTGCGATTCATGCTGTCCTTCCATAACACTGACGTATGAATATCCTTGAGCTTATATATATATATATATATATATATATATATATATATATATATATATATATATATATATATATATATATATATATATATATATATATTTATACATATATATACAGATATATATATCTATATATATACATATGTATATATATAAAGGACCATTAAGTCGAAAGGCCTTGCAGCACTCCATTGTTTCTCTTTCCTTCGTGGATTTTGTCTTTATTTATGTATTCATCACGTTCCATATTTTCGTGATTCATTTATACATATACAGACGTGTATATATAATTTATATATGCTGTGTATGTATATATATATATATATATATATATATATATATATATATATATATATAGAGAGAGAGAGAGAGAGAGAGAGAGAGAGAGAGAGAGAGAGAGAGAGAGAGAGAGAGAGAGAGAGACACAGAGAGAGAGAGAGAAGTTCCAGCAACTGGGATGGAAAATTGTAATATCAGCTGCCTGTGGAAATGGATTTGATTTGCCAGATCTGGTTAGAATGACGTCCTTTGTGAGGAAGAGTAGAATGGACCAGGGGCAACGCCTCGTTGTTTCCTCGGGAAGAAAACCCTTGAAATTTAATAGAATTGCAATTTGTTGTTTTGTCATGTATTGGTTGCAATGGAGACAACTTCCCAGATTGTTTTTGGACCACTGTGAATGAAACTTGAGGAATTGTAACAGAGTGCTTGTGAATTTGTATTGGATTTTTGTTTAATTGATGGTCAAAAGAGCCCTTAAATTTGGAGGCTGTGATGTTAGTTTTTGGAGGTAGGTTATACTTATTAATTATGTAAACGACGAAATTATTAGAGCGCTCGTGCTTACTCTTTTAAAACATCACTGATATTTGAAGAATGCAGAGGCCATATTGGTCATTAGTTGATAAGGTTGTCTTCGTGCTTATTTTTATGAAATATTGCTTATTTTTATGAAATATGCCTGATGTTTGAAAGTTGAAGAGGTCTTAGTGGTCATTAGTAATTAATGTTATTTTCATGCTTACTCCTTCAAAACATCACTGGTATTTGAGGGATGCAGAGGCCATATTGGTCATTAGTAATTAAATTTTTTTTTCACGCTTACTTTTTTCAAAACATCACTGATGTTTGAAGGAGGCAGAGGCCGTATTGGTCGTTGATTAATAATGTTGTCTTCCTGCTTTACTCTTAAAATATCACTGATGTTTGAGAAACGAAGAGACGACATTTACCAACGGTATTTAATGGAATGTCCGGTCAGTAAAAACATGTTTTTAGAAAGAATTTTATATAACCAAGGCGCTTGCTGGAAATAACATACTCTAATCCCATCAATATAAACTGTGCATGTTAAACTGGTAAGACCTCTTGTTTTTTTTTTACAATCGAGATAGGATTTTTTTCGGAGACGTTGTGTGAGGTCTTCCAGACCTGTTTTTGTGGTCGAATTGGTCTCTTCTGGATGTAACATTGTGTGTCCACATCTAGGAATAAAAGGAAAATCGCCACCTCCTTTTGAATGGCTTGTGTCTCTATTACTAGGAATATAGTCTTTTTAACGAATGAGAATATTATGAATATGCGTTTTAAGGTTCTTGTTCATGATTTATTCGGAAGATGAGAATTTCTGGTTCTTAAATTGAGAATTGAGAGAGAGAGAGAGAGAGAGAGAGAGAGAGAGAGAGAGAGAGAGAGAGAGAGAGAGCTGTATATTGCAGATTGCATTACATGGAAAATCATTATATAGCCTATACAGTACAAATACAGTATATATATATATATATATATATATATATATATATATATATATATATATATATATATATATATATATTAATGTTATTCAGAAGATGAACCCTATTTATATATGGTAAATACAGAAAAAAAAGACTTAATTTATTGAAAAAATCAAAGAACAGATTAATATACGTAAATATAAATACATACACACACATATATATTATATGTTTGTGGTTGTGTGTACTTTATGTGTGTGTGTGTGTTCGTGCGCGTATTACAACACAGGACGACAAAAATACACCGGGCAAGCCTTCGCAATTAAGCAAAACAGATGACCGTTTGATTGGGAAGAAAATTGCCGATCGCTCTGTCATCCCGATAAAAGAGGTCTAACCTTTAAAGCCAGAAGCAGCAGTTAATTAAGAGCTAACCTTTAGGCCTGAAGTGATCTCTCTCTCTCTCTCTCTCTCTCTCTCTCTCTCTCTCTCTCTCTCTCTCTCCAGAAGAAAGTGATTGGACGAGGCTTGTTACGACGTTAAGAGATGGCCTGCTGATGGTCTCTACGACAGGCCTAGCTTGGTTGGGGTGGGTGGGTTTTTTTTGGGGACAGGGGGTACCGGAGTCCTCTGTGGGGGAGGGGTGGGGGGGAGGGGTACCAAGTCCTCTCTTCTATAATGCTTCCGTGCAAGAGGAATGTGACAGTAATTGGTTGAAAGGCTTATTATAACTTCGGTAGCTTTTTTTATCTCCTCCCTCTCTCTCTCTCTCTCTCTCTCTCTCTCTCTGTAGCCTATATATATATATATATATATATATATATATATATATATATATATATATATATATATATATATATATATATATATATATATAATATATATATATATATATATATATTATATATACAGTATATATACACATATATACAGTATATATAAATTATATATATATATATATATATATTATATATATATATATATATATATATATATATATATATATATATATATATATATATATATATATATATATATATATATATATATATATATACACACACACACACACACACACACACAAAAATTCGATAATGGTAAATCAGTGAAATGTGAGTAAATAGAAATTACACGAGAAAGTGGAGTGATTGGAAAAGATGTAAAATCAAATGAGTAAAAAAAACTTCCCTCAAACTTTAAGAATAAATATTATACTGTGGAAGTGTAGGCTAAATGTTCAGACTGTATAATGCACACGTGTCTAGTCTTCTCACATTCGTTTCAAAGAGCTCCATTCTTTCGTCAGTTCAAATCGTTAATCGTTTATTAGTAGCGTATTGTGGATATTGCTTATGCAAATATACAGTACATACGAATAGTCGCGTATATAGATATTATCTTTATAATACTGTATTTCAAGTCTAGTAACCGTTTATAAGTATTAAAGATGAATTTAGAGTTTAATATTATTGAGACTCGCAGAATTTTTTTTGATGGAGATCAAGTTAATACGCAGTCGTACAATTAAATGGCCCATTGTGTTTAGCTCCTTAAAAATAGTGGGAAGTTTCTCATAAAAAAACAAGTAAAAAAATGCGCCGAAGTTTCTTTGACGCTGTCGAGTTTTCAGCATAGCCGCTGCAGCGTATAATCAAGGCCACCGATTGAAAATAGATCTGTTTTTCGGTGGTCTCGGTATAATGCTGTATGGCCTGTCCTGTATCGTTGCCAGATGCACGGTTATGGCTAACTTTAATCTTAAATAAAATGAAAACTACTGAGGGTAGAGGGCTGCAATTTGGTATGTTTGATGATTGGAGGGTGGATAATCATCATACCAATTTGCAGCCCTCTAGCCTCGGTAGTTTTTAATATCTGGGGGTGGACGGACAGACGAAACCGGCACAACAGTTTTCTTTTCAGAAAACTAAAAAAGGATAATAATTCTTTTGATGTGTAAATCGCCTTGAACCAAACAAATAAGACTATCGTTTATAAAATCCTCTTGGTCATACGTGTGACCTTTGACGAAAACGTATGTATATATTATATGGGTTATTTTATTTATTTTATTTTATTTTTTATGAGCGGATGTCAGTCTTCTCTCTGCGTCACTAGACCCAACAGCTGTACTCTGATATTGGGAAATTGCTCTCTGCTCATTTCTTGCGTTTTCATGGGGAAGCGGATTCCGCCTTTCTCCTTCCCGTTATTTAGTTATAATAAGTTAGGTAGTGACTATCCATTTCAGGGACCGCGAGTCGTCGTTTTTCTCAAATATCTTTCAGACTAATTATTTGATCGAAATGGTACTTTGACACAGAGTACAAGACACCTCCCGCTAATTTTTGGTAATATAGTGGATTGTCAAATGGTTTTAGTTAAGGCGTTTACTAATGACTTACATGGTGTTGCCAAGCATCGCCAAACTGTGCATTCGAACGTCCTTTATCCCCAACCCGTCCCTCCCTCTCCCTTCCCCTCCTCATCCCTCCCTCAGCCCTCTTTCCTGGCCTTCCCATCTCCGCTCTCCCCCTTTCATGTCTATGGGGGATAGCGGACGTTCGATTGTGTAGATTAGTCCTGCTGGCTCATGCGACTTTGCCTTTAAAAGTCAGGAGTAAATGCCCTAACTAAAATCATTTGACCATGCACTGTATTACCAAAAATTAGCGGGAGGTGTCTCGTACACTGTGTCAAAGTACCATTTCGATCAAATAATTAGTTTGAAAGATATTTGAGAAAAACGCTGACTCGCGGTCCCTGAGATGGATGGCAGTTAGTGAAGGTTTGGTCAGAGTGCAGAAAATAGCCAGACAGATGCTGTCCACGTCGACGGAGCTTTCGTTGAATATTCAGCCGGACATCTGTAAGATGGGTGTGAATGCCTTTCTTGGGTTCGTGTTTGTGAATGTGGCAGCTTTTACGCACACACACGCAAGCGCGCGCAGGCGGATGTATATATATATATATATATATATATATATATATATATATATATATATATATATATATATATATATATATATATATATATATATATATATATATACACACATACATTCATACATACACATATATATATATATATATATTATACTGTATAGCCTGTATATATGTGTGTATGTACATAATTGATTTTACTGTTATTATACAAATTGAACAAACATGAATTATTACGGTATGTTATGTAATGACACGAAGTCTCGAACGACCAGGACCGGGAAAATCTCTTTCTTGTTATTTGTGTTAGACGGCTGTCTTGCAAAATACGTCTGCCATTAACATATCCTTCACATCCCGTTCTCAGATGACTCAATTTATAAGGCACTCCCTTGATTTTCAATCGCTAATACACAACGTAACATTATTATTACTTTTGCAGTTTCTACAGATGAATATTGATGTTCCGTTGTTAGCTGGCAATTCCTGCCTTCTTCGTGATAACTATTGTATTAATTTTATTGGGAGTAAGATCTCTCTCTCTCTCTCTCTCTCTCTCTCTCTCTCTCTCTCTCTCTCTCTCTCTCTCTCTCTTCAGAATGACTTCACTCAATATTGCAGGCTCCTTTTTGAAGAGCTGCCTTAAGTATTCCTTCACCTAATGAAAATGGATAAAAAGGGTTTTTTTTATGTATTAGGCTGCCTCTACAGTACAACCTATACAGTAGACCTGTTCCCGTTGTATTGTCTACGTGTGTATATACACTTGATGTATGTGTACACATAGGTAAAGCAGTTACTGGGATATTTGATTTTGTTTTTGTGCTACACACTGCTGTTTATGTACTTATTCTCATTACATACATACATATATATATATATATATATATATATATATATATATATATATATATATATATATATATATGTGTGTGTGTGTGTGTGTGTGTGTGTGTCTGTGTTGGAGAGAGAGAGAGAGAGAGAGAGAAAAGGATTCAATTCGTGTTGCAGTCAAAACAACAAGAAATTATCGCTTAATCCGGCCACTATAAAGGCCACTTCCTTTGCTAAACGTTATTGTTTTCAGCTTCTCTCTCTCTCTCTCTCTCTCTCTCTCTCTCTCTCTCTCTCTCTCTCTCTCTCTCTCTCTCTCTCTCTCTCTCGTGACCGACCAAACAACCAATTTGTTGGCATGGCCCAAGCAGGGAATGTAAGCAACCGGTTGAGTTTTTTGTTGTGTTTAGGTTAGGGAGGTGTTTTCAGATGTGTAGGTTTAGACTTGAGCTCGTTTGCAACTCCGCCCAATACCCCATACCCTGCATTAAAGGGTAGGGGTTGGGGGCTGAGTGGAAGACATTTCAAGTAACACTTCTTAAGCCTTGGTTGGGTTTGTTTTGGAATCTAGTGATTTAACCTCTCTTTAATTGCATTATACTTAGCTGTTAAGTCCGCATGTTGCTCTATGAGCAAGACACCGTAGTGGGTTAGTGCTGTCAGTGTACCTCATGCTGTGTACTGTAAGTATTACTGAAGGTTCTTCACAGTGTCCCTTCGGCTCTTAGCTGCAACCCCCTTTCATTCGTTTTACTGTACCTCCATTCTTATTATCTTTCTTCCATCTCGCTATCTACCGTCTCTTAACAAATATTTCATAGTGCAGCTCCGGGCCTTCCCTCCTGTTATACCTTTCAGACCCACCTACTCTCAATTTCCTTTCCAGCGCTAAATGACCTCATAGGTCCCAGTGCTTGGCCTTTGGCTTAAACTCTATATTCAAGTCAGTTCTATGAGTAAGAGCCCGCGCTGGCCTAACGCCAGTTTAATCATAAAAACATTTGTTATTTAGTCCTGAAGACGCCGCCGGTAGGCGAGGAAACGGTCCGTCGACTATAAGAAGTAGGCTAAGTGGAAGCAACGCGAATATCTTTCTTTATTGCCGAGAAGCTGGCCTGTGGAGAAAGAGAAGAAATATAGATTGATTCCAAGTCTAAATGAAAAGATAGTCGCTGTAAATAATGCTGTCGACTTCAGCAGATATTCATTTTTTATATATACGTGGATGTTCAAGTACAGACTAGAGAAGATATGGAACTAATTGTGATCTCTGTTGCACACCTCTTTAATTGTTTACTTTGGATATTCTCAGCAGTGGTGGACACAACG
Source organism: Macrobrachium rosenbergii (assembly GCF_040412425.1). NCBI lineage: Eukaryota > Metazoa > Arthropoda > Malacostraca > Decapoda > Palaemonidae > Macrobrachium > Macrobrachium rosenbergii. The sequence continues at coordinate 66,348,564 of NC_089750.1, forward strand.
AGAGACAGGATCCTAGCTTAACTTTTGGGAAGAACGAGCCTTGAAGGATGTTTGCGGGATTCGAGCGCTCTAGTTATTATTGTTCAGTTTCTATTGTTGACTTTTAATAGCTGATAGTTTCGAAGATGCATCTAGGAGATTTTGTGCATTATAGGGACACGACGGTGGAACGAAAGTCCCAAAGCCCAGTTTGTTTCATGGCAAGCGCCTCATCCTTCCAAAAGAGCAAATGATAAAAAATTGTGCTTCACTCCGGCAAAAACCCGTATAACTTTATTTCTTTTAAGTATTTTTTTTTTTATTAATATTTGTTAGAGAGTTGTGGGGGTGCCCTTGTCAAAATTTTGTCTTTATTATGATTATATTATATTTCCAGTTGTAATGTCGCCATTCTGCTGCAAGGATTTCTTCCTAGATTGAATATCAGTTACAAAAGTGGTTATCAATTCACTTCATCAGTTCTAAAATATCTCGCAGTTGTTATTAGTATCGTTATTAGAATGACTTAATTCTTTCAGAAATATTTTGTGGTTATCATTTTCAGTAATGGGGCGACGTGATCACTAATACGTAGGTGATCATCTTGATCAGGGCTGGATCACATCCAAATCACGTTCCTTGATAATGAGTAATTGGCAACTAGAATCACTTGGAAGAATTAACCCTCTGCGGAAGTACGGTTGAAGGAGTTTTCTCTCTCTCTCTCTCTCTCTCTCTCTCTCTCTCTCTCTCTCTCTCTCTCTCTCTCTCTCTCTCTCTCTCTCTCTCTCTCTCTCTTAGATGTGCGCAAGGAGATTTAGAGATATGATGTAGAATTTGGTGAGCTGGAAAAGGAAGACAAGTTTTCAGATACATCTTAATGGAAGACTAAACGATAGCGTCTAAGACCTACAGTGTCTGACCTAGACGGCAATAGAGTCTTAAGACCTATAGTGTCGGACCTAGACCGCTATAGAGTCTGAGATCTAGAGTCTAAGACGAACAGTATCTGACCTAAACGGTAATAGATTCTAAGTCCTACAGTGTCTGACGTAGATGGTACAAAAATAGTCTAAAACCTACAGTATGTGAACTAGACGATACAAAATAAAATTTAAGACCTACAGTGTCTGACCTAGACAGTCTAAGACCTACAGTGTCTGGCCTAGACAGTAATAGAGTCGAAGACCTACACAGTACCTGACCTAGACGGCAAAAGTGATCTGAAGTTAGCCAGTGTATTCGAAAGTTACAGGCGACACTGGCCCCAAATAAGTCGAAACAGGACAGCGAACCGTTAATGGACGGACCAGCATTAATTCGGCACATTTACAGGTGTAGTAGAAGCCAGAATGTGCCGTCGCATCGCAATGGCTGGGCATGCATGCCTTGCTTATGACGCCTTGCTAATAAAATGTCGCCATGGTTAGCGTATACTCGTCAGAGGTTTGATATGCAAGACGCTTCGTCATCAGAAGGCAGGTGTTTTCGTATGGAATTAAGAAGAAGAAGGAGGAGGAGGAGGAGGAGGAATAATTGGCGTTCGTAGTTTTAATTTTTATTTTCTTTTTCAAGATAAAGAGATATATATAGTAGAAGAAGAGGAAGAGGTGGAGGAGGAGGAATTGGCGTTATTAGTTTTTTTTCAATTTTTATTTTCTTTTTCAAGATTAAGAGATATAGAAGAAGAAGAAGAAGAAGAAAAGAAGAGGAGGAGGATAAGGAAATGGCATTCGTAGTTTTTTTAAATTTTTATTTTCTCTCTCAAGATTGAGAAGTACAGACGAGAACAGGGAATGCGGAATGGGTATCGAGAAGAAACCGCCTTACGTGACCTGATTTTTTAAGTAATGCTTCGTTTTAGTGGGACTCTCGAAATATACATATATTTTTTTAAGTTGTGATCATGTAGGTTAGTCTTGCCCGATTATCAGGTGACTTTGTGTTAATGTAAGTTTTGCCGAATAATAGAAGCGAGTGGGCTGATTGTTATTCAATTTTACTAAGGGAGTCTGCTGTTCTTCTCATGTACCGCTGGGTGCGACGTATTTGCACGTGACACCTGCTTTAAAGTCTGTTGTTAATCAATCCCCCACCCCCTTCCCCCCCTGTTCCCCTGGTTTTCAACCTTCCTCCGTACCCCCTCCTCCTCCTCCTCCTCCATTTTTGCAGTAGCAATAACCCCTTACCTCATCCTCCAGGTTCCTTGGTCTACAACCCTCCTCTGTCCTTATCCTTCCCCCTCCCCCTTCTCCTCTTCCTTCCCCCTCCCCTTCTGCAGTAGCAATACCCTCCCCCATCCATCAACCAACACTATCTCCCCAACAACCAGCAACCCCCTCCCCAACAACCAGCAAACCGCTCCCCAACAACCAGCAACCCCCTCCCTAACAACCAGCAACCCCCTCCCCAACAATAACACCCCCAACCAACCAGCATCCCCTCCCCAACAAACCAGCATCCCCTCCCCAACAACCAGCAAACCGCTCTCCAACAACCAACACCCCTCCCCAACAACCAACACCCAGCAACCAGCCTCCCCCTCCCCAACAAACCAGCCTCCCCCTCCCCAACAACTAGCAAACCGCTCCCCAACAACCAACACCCCCTCCCCAACAACCAACACCCCCTTCCCCAACAACTAGCAACCCCTTCACCATTAACTAACCCTCCTCCCCCCTCGCTTATTTCTCGCGTCATTTCTTGCATGCCAATCTAGAACTAGAGGTTGTGGCGTGACATTTTTTTATTTCTTTTTTATTATTTATTATTGCACACACGTGGGATTGATTCCTTCCGAGTACGGTAAGTGTGTCAGGAGAATATTGCGTAGGTTGTAGGGGAGCCCTCTTGTTGTTGGTGTTGTTGTTTTTGTTGTTGTTGGGGATGTTATAAAGGGATTTAATCTGTTTACGGACTCGAGAGTTTTTGTTTGACATTTGGAAATGTCACGTGGAGGAAATGTGGTAGGTTTTATTTTTTTTTAGTTGTTTATTATTATTATTATTGTTATTATTATTATCATTATTATTGACGAGATTGACTTTTGTAGGAATGTTAATCATATGCTTTTGGTCATTATTATTATAATTTTTATTATTATTATTATTATTATTATTATTTTTGTTAAGGTTGGTGTGTGTATATAGGTAGTAATCATATGTTTTTCGCCAATATTATTATTATTATTATTATTATTATTATTATTATTGATAAGGGTGACTTGTGCATAAATATTAATCATATGCTTTTGGATATTATTATTATTATTATTATTATTATTATTATTATTATTATTATTACTGACGAGGTTGATTTGTGCATAAGCAATGATCATATACTTTTGACCAATATTTATTATTATTATTATTATTATTGACAAGGTTGACGTAAATATCAATATTAATCATGTGCTTTTGGTCAATATAGGACACAGCTAATATTCGGGTCGTCTAAACACGGTGTATCCATGGTTGCGTCGTGTGGAATTTCCTCACATCGTGTCAGTGTTAATGAACTTTCTCTCTCTCTCTCTCTTTACGGGCTGCTCTAGGAGCAAGAGCCCGTGCTGGCACAAGGCCAGCTAAATCTAAAACAACAAACAACTCTCTCTCTCTCTCTCTCTCTCTCTCTCTCTCTCTCTCTCTCTCTCTCTCTCTCTCTCTCTCTCGTTTTTTCTGTTGGAGGCGATGGTTGGCCGAGTGCTAAGAGTATATTCTGTTTTTTTTTATAAAATGATATAATATTACTTGATACAGACCTCTCTCTCTCTCTCTCTCTCTCTCTCTCTCTCTCTCTCTCTCTCTCTCTCATAGATACATACTATATACCTGCATACACACACGTACACATATTATGGTGCTTGATTATAATATATATATATATATACACACATATATGTATATGTATCAGTTATATATATATATATATATACATTATATATATATGTGTGTGTGTGTGTGTTTATGCGCGTGTGCACATTCGGAGGTGGTTATAAATATACGAGGAGAAGTAACTTCAGAACAGTGTCTTGGAGACCTACTGTCCATGTGCGATGTAACTTAACCCCAGGATTAGCGTGAAGGTGCGAAGTCTTATTATCTTTCGCTCTTTCACACCCCCACCCCCTCCTCTACACTCCCACCCACCTCCCATGACCCCCTACAGTCCTTGTTTCATTAGGTTGGGGTTACATATGGAAACAGGCCATGGGTTTGTTATCTCACACTCACGCTGACATATCCCAGAGCGATAATGATTCTCTCTCTCTCTCTCTCTCTCTCTCTCTCTCTCTCTCTCTCTCTCTCTCTCTCTCTCTCTCTGTATATATATATATATATATATATATATATATATATATATATATATATATATATATATATATATGTATATACTGTATATTTATATATATACTGACGCACATATATATATATATATATATATATATATATATATATATATATATATATACAGTGTGTGTATATACATGCATATATATATATATACATGTAGGCTATATATATATATATACATACTTATATATATATATATATATATATATATATATATATATATATATAATCTTCCTCCTGCAATTTATATACCCCCGGGGAGGTTTCGAACCCACGCTGAGTAGTAGCATGAGATTAGCTCATGCCCATTACACCAATTACGTGCATGCATGTAAGTTCTGGGAGAATAACTAAAGAACGAATGAACGAAGTTGGATGAACTTAGGCGAAAGTTATTTATTGTCTTGCGACCTCCGGTGGTTAACTTTTGTTCTATAGGCGTTGTTATTTTTTTATTTATTGAGCTTCATTCTGGGCCTACGGACGGTTTTACTGTTCCTTTGGAATTAGTTGTTTAACTAAATTGTTGAACTAAATTGGTCACGCTTTTGGGATTGGCCTAACTTTTTTTTTTTTTTGTGTGTATAACTTTGTTCTTAATTGATAAATTCTGCTTGTGTTGATTGGTTTATAATTTTTTTTATCGCATATATTTATATGAGTTGTGTGGTTTAATAATCTAAATCCGGTCTTGCTTATGTGTATATTATCTATAAATATATTATGTATATTTATATTTATATATAGGATACAAATTATTACGCTACACAACACGTATGCAGTCAGGTATATAAGTCAGAAAGGTTGAATTAACCGGCTGTAATGACAGATATGATTAATGAAATTATAAACCAGTCATATATATATATATATATATATATATATATATATATATATATATATATATATATATATATATATATATATACATATACATATACATACATACAAAAATATATGTATATTACACACATACATACATACATATACATATGCACACACACACACACACACGCACAGTACATATGTTTTTATGCGTATGTTGTAATACTGGTGTCCTAATCACCATTCCATTACCATTCTTGAAAATGCAAGATGCGGACCAAGGTAGTCTTTGCTCGACAAAAGCCGCGTCAACCATGATCTAGCCAGCCGTAGGTGTAGGCCTTTTGATAAGCCTACTTGGAGGAGGAGGAGGAGGAGGAGTAAATAAATAGATCTCGAGGAAAATAATTCTATTCTACGACGTCAAAAAGTACACTTTCACTCCCTTCCTCGGCCTCGGTGTTTTTCTTGACGAAATCGCCGTTTCCGTTTTGTATACTCAGCCCACCTCCGGCCGCCGCCCGCCGTCTCTACTGCTGACACCACTTGCTGACCTATGACCTGGTCTCTCTCTCTCTCTCCTCTCTCTCTCTCTCTCTCTCTCTCTCTCTCCACGCTTTGCTTTTGTAAGCGATACCTCCACGGTCCTGTATCCCCCCCCCTCCCCCAACCCCATAGTGTCTCAACCCAGACAGCTATAACAGCCTTGAGCAAACCTAGCGCCTGCTTTCCCCCATACGTTTCTACTTTGTTATACCTCCACATCACTTCCCCCTCCTCTTGTCTGTCCGTGGAGAGGTTGGGAAGGGGTAGACCAGGGATAAGTCCTTCCCCTCTCCCTCCCCTCCCCTCGCCTCCCCCTTTCTCGTTTCATTCCCGGTTTTATTATTCTCGTCTCCTGCGTTTTTACTTATTATCAGGCGCCTCTCTCTCTCTCTCTCTCTCTCTCTCTCTCTCTCTCTCTCTCTCTCTCTCTCTCTCTCGTCGGCCATAGAGCTCAAGTACTGTAGTGTGGAGACAATGCCGTGGGACTCTTAACCCCCTCGTCAGTATTCTTCCTCCGACGTAGGTTTTTTTTTCAAATGAAGGGAAATATATTTCCCCCTTTTTTTGCGTTTTTCTTTTTTTTTTCGTTCCCTTCAGACTGAAATAAAGAGAGAAAGAAAGAAAGAAAGGACTGTGTAAATAAAGGTGAGAGTGAGTGAGAGAAAGCAAGGCTTTCATTTGTATTCTTTGCCCTTTGGCGTTTCTCTCTTCCGTCAGGAGGCACTTGGACTGGTCCTGGGCCTAGGACTCCTGGGACTGGGACTGGGACTGGTTCTGGTCCTGGGACTGGTTCTGGTCCTGGGACTGGGACTGGTCCTGGGACTGGGACTGGTCCTGGTCCTAGGACTGGTTCTGGTCCTGGTCCTAGGACTGGTCCTGGTTCTGGTCCTGGGACTGAGACTTGGACTTGGACTTTGCTGGGACTGAGACTGAGGCAGTGAATGGGATTGGGATGGGCCTGGGACTTCTTCTGGGACTGGGCCTTGAACTTGGTCTAGGACTGGTCCTGGGACTTATAGACTAGAACTTGGACTAGGACTGGCCCTGCGACTCACAGACTAGAGTTTGGACTAGAACTGGTTCTGGACCTTAGACTAGGACTGGGCCTGGGACATACACTTGTACTTGACCTGGGACTTGGGAGTGGGCCTTGCTTGTTAAAAAGCGTGTCTATGACGTGTCACGCTGTATTCGTCATTGTCCCGGTCACGCCCACGGTCCAGACGCCTTACGTTGTACCGGCCGCCCCTAGGCCAGGTTTGTGTTTTTGAAGAGGGCGTTTGGTCGTTGCGTTTGACCCTTTGTCTTCTTTCTGGCTTTCGCCATAGGCCTACGCTGTTTGTAGCTCATTGTTATAGAGCTTCCTTTGGGTTCTGGGCTCATTACGCGATTCATTTCACGCCTCGCGATCGATTTAGGCCTTAGGCCTCTCGCTTTGTTTGTTTATTATGTTTTTTGTCCGTGGCTCCGAGCAGGAAGAGCTCGTGCTGGCAGCAGGCCAGCTTAACCCCACTACAACAGCTCCAACAACTACATAGAATAACAGCTTTTTTTTTTTTTCATTTATTCATATGTAGCTTGCGTTTACTTTACAACTGAATTGTATGGCATACTTTAACGTCTTGCCGTAAGTAGCGTTTGTCGATGAAAACGGTTTTTTTTTGCTCTGTATTATATTGACTCTGTGAACTGAATTAACTACGATACAAAAATATAAGGCTTTATTTTGGTTAAATTATGCAGTGGATTGTTTATTTACGTATTTATTTATTTTTTGCAGTTCATATATGGGGTTTTCCTGGGTTGTTTATTTTTTTGTAGTTCATATATGGTGCCTACCTGTATTTTATGTTATTTGACGCCAGTGACATAATACATACATACATACATACATACATACATACATACATACATACATACATACATACATACATACATGCATTATATACTTATTTACTGTATGTACGTATGGAGAGAGAGAGAGAGAGAGAGAGAGAGAGAGAGAGAGAGAGAGAGAGAGAGAGAGCGTTTATGCTTCGTCCGCGTTCACTTCAGGGTTTGTACGTGATGTAATACCGACAAGAGTGCGACACAGACAAACATACATCTACTGACACGCCGAGAACGATTTCGAAATGGAAAATCGGAGGAGCTAGCGCACGCCGAAGTTTAGAGAGAGAGAGAGAGAGAGAGAGAGAGAGAGAGAGAGAGAGACTCTTAATAGAAGGTGAAGCTACAGGTAAGGGGGTCGGAGAGCACGTTACGTAAAATGAAATTAGGTTGATGACACCTACCTAAAGCCTTCATCCGAGTGTTACGCAACTTTCGAGCATTAGGAGATGCACTTTTCAACTCTCGTATTTCAGGCCGAATAATGGAGAGAGAGAGAGAGAGAGAGAGAGAGAGAGAGAGAGAGAGAGAGAGAGAGAGAGAGAGAGAGAGAGAGTTGTCTGTGATCGTGATAGTTTGTGATATCTGTCGAAATAATGAGAGAGAGAGAGAGAGTTGTGTATGATGATGGTAGTCTGAGTTCAGCCGAAAGGATGGAGAGAGAGAGAGAGAGAGAGAGAGAGAGAGAGAGAGAGAGAGAGAGAGAGAGAGAGAGAGAGAGAGAGAGTAGTATGTGATATGAAAAGCTCCAATATTCAGTTGTCATTGAAGATAGAAATGCAATGTTTTCATTTTTTATTTGTCATTTACTGTTTTCATTTTACTTAAATACTGAAGGTCGATATTTCCACGTCTATTATTTTCTATTTAGCGAAACCTTGAGCTCATTCCTTGATACTTCCTGTGATAAGAAGGGTCTTAATATTTATGACTGGGATATTTTCTGTATTTATGACCAGTACGTGATAACACGCATGCACAGACTCGTGTGAGTGTTAATTTAATAATAATAATAATAATAATAATAATAATAATAATAATAATAATAATAATAATTTTTCCAAGGTCTGAATATTTATGACTGGGATATTTTCGATATTTATGAACAGGGCACGATAACACGCTTGCGCAGACTCGTGTGCGCATGGATTGAATAATAATAATAATAATAATAATAATAATAATAATAATAATAATAATAATAATAATTAATAATAATATTATTATTATTATTATTATTATTATTTTTATTATTATTATTATTTTTAAAAACAACTGCTGTTTCAACGGCATTTAACAAGAATAATAGGTTTGACTCTCTACGAGCTAAGTGGCATTGAACCAGTTTTGAATAATAATAATAATAATAATAATAATAATAATAATAATAATAATAATAATAATGCTCTTAGTACTATTAGTATTGCTATTACATTTTTCCATGTATTTTGACGTAACATTGTCCATGGCTTTCCCTTAAGGCCCCTACCTTTTGGTTTTACGTGCCAGATATTTTCCTCCCAGCCTTGACTGCTTCCAGGTTATCTGGCGTTACAATTACCAAGGTCTCTAACCTCGGCTTCCCAGCCTTCAAGAGGCAAGAGGCACGGCTTTGTCATCGGCCAAGTGGACACAAGTCCTTCCTACAAGACCTTCTTAGCAGTTCCTTTTAAATGTTTACGTAACACACACAGGAAGAACGAGTGAAGAAATCGTTGGTTTAAAGGGTATGTTTGCCGGTAGATTCGTGAGAGAGAGAGAGAGAGAGGGGGTTTCACCACCGTGGGGTGATCCTCGTCTAGGCCTTCCGTTATCATTATATATATATATATATATATATATATATATATATATATATATATATATATATATATATATATATATAATATCTATATGTATGTATAATTTTATATATATATTTGACTGAGTAATGAACGCTTGCGTCTTTGATCTATCTTTCTTCGTCACTCTCTCCACCCTAGATTAGATCCACAACAGTCGACACACAGCTAAGTACGTTATTAAATGCTGAGGCCGAATATCCATCTTGGATATTCGGGATCGCCCCCATTCGTCTCTCCTAGTCCTATTCGAGAATCGAACTCGGGTTAGAGAGAGAGAGAGAGAGAGAGAATCAATACTATATAGTGCCATACGTATCGTTTTCACTTGTAAAACAAAATTGCAGAATTTTGAGAAACTCTCTCTCCTTCATCTCTCCTCGACCTTGTCACAAAAGCTTCAGATACAGTGCTTACCCGAGAATGGAATACAGTTCATCGTGTATTGTAGCATGCTCTCCATTCAGAAACTCTTGTACTTTCCTTTAATGCTACATTATTACTAAGGGAACTTGGGAGAAACTCTTGTACTTTCCTTTAATATCACAGTTTTACTAAGGGGAACTTGACAAAAACTCTTGTACTTTCGTTAAAATCACAATTTTACTAAGGGGAACTTGGCTGACTAATGCCCTTGACTGGCCTAGGCCCAAAGAAGACAAGGGAAAAAGAAGGAAGGAATGTTACTTAGAACAGGAGATACAGAAGCAAAGAGAGATTTCTGTAGCCTAGCAGTAAAGTCTTTGCAATTTAGCTATGGTCACAGCTAGCTTCTGAATTCGCTCTCAGCTTTCGTGTTTTCCAGTTCTTATGCCGTTACATTTTTTCATAGGTGGGCCTGTGGCTTCGTTTTGAGCTAGGCCTCCCATTCTTCCCCCCCTTTTTCGTGTATTTTATTTTAGGCCTCAGCAACCAGTCGTATAGGCCTTTGCCTGAGAAGATAATTACTCGGCGAACTTGCCTTCACCCTCTGTTTTGGAGAGAGAGAGAGAGAGAGAGAGAGAGAGAGAGAGAGAGAGGTGGGGTCACGGGTTGGGTTGCCTGTCAGACATTTCTCGTTGATGCCATATGGCAGGTGCCGAAAGGTATGTGATCAGATGCTCTCCCCTTGAGGGATGCCTGAACTTCTTAAGAGCGTTTCCGGATGCTCCTAGAGATACCCTGAGGTAAAAGAGAGCTCATGCACGCAAACATCTTGATATTTACATCTGTTCGTTGCAGTTACATACGTACATACATACGTACGTACATGTACATACATACATAACCACAGGGAAAATGAAACACTGGGTTTATATCCTGATCGGTTTAGGCTTTGTAAAGTCGAAATGAATCAGGATTTACTCCTCCTTTTTCATTTTCCTGTTTCGTTTTCCTATTTCATTTTCCTGTTTCATTGTGACATACATCACTTGTCAGTTTGGTTATAATCATACATACATACGTACATACATACATACATACATACATACATACATACATACATATATATGAACTCGTACTACATTAGACATACTTTTCTTGCTATTTAAATACAGTCACTATAGTACTGGATTTATTTTGTCTAATAAGTAGCGTTATGATACAGGCGCAATTATGGAGGCATCCGCCATATCTATAACTGTCGAGGTGAAGAAGGTAAATAAGATCGCCATTCGCCTTCGGTATTTAATAGTCTTCCTTTTTCGTTATTTCATCGCTCTGAGTCCTCCTCCTCCTTCTTCTTCTTCTTCTTGCCATTTACGGGTGATCTGTGTAGCATCTGGTAAAGGGAGAGAGAGAGAGAGAGAGGGATGTAAGGAGGGGAGAATATAGGGTATTTCTGATACCAAATGGGCATAGTGGTTTCCTTCCACCCTCTGACTGTCATTGCTTTCGTTAGTTTGTGTCAGCTATTGGTAGGGTTCTCTCTCTCTCTCTCTCTCTCTCTCTCTCTCTCTCTCTCTCTCTCTCTCTCTCTCTCTCTCTCATATTTCAGTTATATATATATATATATATATATATATATATATATATATATATATATATATATATATATATATATATATATATATATATATATATATATATATGCGCCCTTGCATGTGACATTTTGTATTGAAAAATATCAAGCCACAAATATATTTTTGCATCAGAAGTCGCTATACCTTTAGAATAACTTAGAGGAATAACTTACACCCAAAGGGAATTATATGATTAATAAGTACGTCCGTCAGAGCCGGGATTCTCTTTGGGTTAGAGCATTCCCTGGGTGTAGTGAATTCTGTATTTAAAACGATATTTGGAGTTTAATATGAGAGAGACCCCATAGGGGGTTAGTGCCGTCAGTGCACCTCCTGTGGTGCACTGTAGGCATTACTTGAAAAGTTCTTTGCAGCGTGCCTTCGACCCCTAGCTGCAACCCCTTTTGTTCCTTTTACTGTACCTCCTTTCATATTCTCTTTCTTCCATCTTACTTTCCACCCTCTCCTGACAATTGATTCATGGTACAACTGCGAGGCTTTCCTCCTGTTACACCTTTCAAACCTTTTAGTGCCAATTTCCGTTTCAGCGCTGAATGACCTCATTGGCCCCAGTGCGTGGCCTTTGGCTTAAATTCTATATTCAGTGCAGTTCAATATGAGAGAGAGAAAGAGAGAGAGAGAGAGGGGGGTATATATACTTGACTCCTTCCTCTTTTGATCGACTGTCAATTCCCCCACGAGTGAAGTTTTGAAGTCTTTTGAAAAGGGCAAACTGGATTGCCCCTCATAGCTACGAAAGTTGAAAAAGTTCTCCAGTGACAAAAAATATACTTTCGCCTATTTGATGGGAAGGGATGAAGTATATATATATATATATATATATATATATATATATATATATACTCATATATATATATATATATATATACTCGTATATATATATATATATATAATATTATGTATGTATATATATATATATATATAGTATATATATATATATATATATATATATATATATATATATATATATATATATATATATATATATATATATATATATATAAAAAGTCATCCAAGGGACGAAAGACCCGACACTAGTACTGGGTATTAATTTTAATTTTTAAACCACATTATTTGTAAGCCGTAAAACTTCAGTTACTACAGATAAGACCACCAAAAGAGGTGATAAATTATCTATTCGTACGGATGCCTTTACATAATATAAAGTTTTGGCTGTGCACGATATACTCTGCTATTTACCAGACTGGCGGAAGTAAGGGAACTACTGTATTTGATGGGAAGCATTTCATTTGATGGGAACCACTGTATCTGAACAAAATCATTAACGCCAAGAAGAGTTGCCTTGTTATGCGTGTGTGTGTGTGTGTGTATGTGTATGTGTATGTGGGAGATTAGGTGCATAAGTTTGTGTTGGAATCAAATGCCATTTTCCCCTCTGTTTAGTGGTTTTGTTTTGTTGTATGGGATTAGGTCTCATCATTTTAATCGTGTGTGCAATAGGACCCACGAATATGGGGTGTCCCCCAGAGAAAAATGAAACAGCAGTCACTGTTTCTCTTATCCTTTTAATTGCTGTATCAGGAATGAAACTTGTGTGCATAAAATTAAAATTATCTGTTTAGGTATCTTTATATGCCTATTTAGAAGACGCCTTAGGCGCTTACACACACACACACACACACACACACACACACACACACACACACACACACACACACACACCTGATCCCTTCGTGGATCATGAGATCGTTCCTTTTTCCAAAACCATCCAAGGACCATTAGTTAGCATTTCCTTGGTGTTCTTTTCTTCTTCCTATTCGTCCTCTCAGAGCTTTGAAATTATACATATTTTTCTTAAAACAATTCGTCCTCCATTCTCTTCTCTTTACACCTTCCAATCTGTAGTTTTACTAATCTATCAGTCACTCCCCCCACCCCCAGCAACAATACACCACTTCTTTAAGGTCACAAGTCCAAGAAAAAACATTTTATTACCTTTTAATGACGTCGGCTTGAGGTATGTTATAATGTAACGTACTGCATTGACTGCAACCGTGCTCCAAATCGGAATGAAGGTCTTGAGTTTACTGTTTCTCTTTGTGCTGCAACTCCGATTCATTCGGAAACCATTATCGGATGATTATTCAGCTAAGTGCCTTCCCCAGTTCGCATGTTCGAAGTGTTTTTTTTTTTTTTTTTTTTACAGACGTACCATAACGGCATTTTCCAGTTTTTTTTCCCCACTGGCATAACTATCACCAATAAAATGTTTCATATTCATATATCTACACCATTCACTTCCACATCGTAAGTTCCTCGTTGGGCGGGTGGGTTCCGTTCTCAGCTAGCACTCTGCTGGCCGCGAGTTCGAATCTCCGACCTACCAATGAAGAATAAGAGGAATTTATTTCTGGTGATACAAATTAATTTCTCGCTATAATGTGGTTCGGATTCCACAATAAGCTGTAGGTCCCGTTGCTAGTTAACCAATTGGTTCTTAGCCAAGTAAAATAAGTCTAATCCTTCGGGCCAGCCCTACGAGAGCTCTAAATCAGCTCAGTGGTTTGGTTAAACTAAGGTATACTTAACTTCCACATCGTAGAATATCTTAAGGGCTGCTCTGTGAACAAGAGCCCGAGCTGGCATAGCGCCACCTTAATCAATTTCAGTCTTGAGGTATTTATGTCATTGATAATTACAGTGTATTGTTGGCCAATTTTCCAGTCGTGTCTTTCTTTGCAAGATGTTTTTATGAAGGCAGATGAAGCTTCGGATGGCTCTGCCCGCCCATCCTAGATATTACTCATGGCCACTTAAAATTCACATCTTTATAAAATTGGTCCGTCTGTTGTGCCCACATGTTCTTGCCTCTCTCTCTCTCTCTCTCTCTCTCTCTCTCTCTCTCTCTCTCTCTCTCTCTCTCTCTCTCTTCGAGCTTGGGCTAGACCGAAACACTAGGTTAGAGTCTCATCGGCTTTTTCTCTAAAAAAATATAAGATAGGTAAATAATTCGTATCCACAAGGGCGTGTTTTTTCGCCTGTCGTATTTCTGATCTTTTATACATATAATATATATATAATATGTATTATGTATAATTATATATATATATATATATATATATATATATATATATATATATATATATATATATATATATATTTTATTTATTACTTCCTTTGGTGTCTAAATTAGCTTTTGGAAAAATAACTATTTATCTTTGCACACACACACACATAGAGAGAGAGAGAGAGGTGCATGCGTTATTTATGACTGTGTAATCCCAATGCTTTTTATTGTAGCGAAGATACAGCACAGTATAATCACTCCTGATCCAAACTAATCACGGACAGCGCAAGCACAGTCAGTCGTGATATTCCGCATATGGAAGTGATTCCCAGAGCTGTAAGGGCTTCCCCTCCACCTTACCCCCTCCCTTCCTCCATCTTCCCCCCTCCCCCCCACTCCCTTGGCTTCATCAGCGTTTAAGCCAAGGAACATCTGCTCCTCTTCGGGGTTGGGGATGTTTTGGGGGGGGGGGGCCCGGCAAGTTGCTTTTGGTTATTGGGTATGAAGATGGAATCTCTATTACAAGGGACGAAATCGGTATTGATGTAAAGGCTGCTGTCAGTCATTAATTATTTTAGCTTTCCGTAAGAGAAAAGTATTGAGATGGCTATTTGTCTGTCCATCCGCACTTTTTTGCCAGCCCTCAGATCTTAAAAACTACTGAGGCTAGAGGGCTGCAAATTGGTATGTTGATCAGCCGCCCTCCAATCATCAAACATACCAAATTGCAGTCCTCTAGCCTCAGAAATTTTGATTTTATTCAAGGTTAAAGTTAGCCATGGTCGTGCGTATGGCCACGCTATAGGACAGGCAACCGCCGGGCCGTGGTTTAAAGTTTCATGGGCCGCGGCTTATACAGCATTATACGCTGTACAGAAAACTCGATTGCGCCGAAGAAACTTCGGAGCATTTTTTACCTGTTTTGTTTTGACGTCAGGCATCCTTTATTCATAATAATAATTAAGTGGTCTACGAATCTAGCATCTTATATTAAGTGATTCTCCTACCTATTATCTTTATCTCTTTTATGGTTAATGGGCTTGGCAAGCATAGGCTAATCTTGCGATTGAATGTGCATACACGAATTTTATTTTTATTCCATGTACCTCTTATAGACCATTTAGTTGTCACTTGTATCCAGATAGCATATATATATATATATATATATATATATATATATATATATATATATATATATATATATATATATATAATGATACCTTATTGTCTAGAATTTGAGGCTGTATGGTATTGTTTTTGTATTGGTTTATTATGTTATGAATGTATACATACCAACGAGAGAGAGAGAGAGAGAGAGAGAGAGAGAGAGAGAGAGCAATCCGATCATAGCAGTAGTATGTCAAATTTGTTGACGCCTTGAAAAGAAGCGTAACCCACCCGGTTAGATCCCTTGCTCTGAAGGCGTTACTTTTGTAACATTTAAAAAGCTGAACGAACGGTACTCGAAATTGGTCTGTTATTGCCGTTGTTTTCCCGTACCGTTTACAGTGTTCCTGTCGTAGTTTGCGGTGTCATTGTCAACCACGGCGGCTACAACTCAAATGATCAGCTTTAATGGAGAAATGGAAAAAAATGGAAGAAACGAAAGTTGTGTTTCATATCATCACTTTATCGTGATCTTAAATGGAAAAACAAGT